>NC_080675.1:76619449-76923021 GCF_030445035.2 Dasypus novemcinctus
GTATCATCAACCACAATTCTCACCTACCTCTTGATTTACTGTGCTATTCAGTTCCTAGATTATTCTCAAGCATTCTGTCAATTGGCATTTACATAACTAGACTACCATTTTCAGTCACATCCCCATTTATAAACTAGCTGTTACTCACTGTGTGCTACCATCCACTCTATACATTTCCACACTTTTACAGAAAAGCTAATTAAAACTTCTACATACATTAAACATCAGTAGTCCACTCAGTCTTTCTCTTATCTCCTTTAAGAATCTACAACCTTCCACCAGGTCTTGAAGATATTTTCCAATAATTTCTTCTAGAAGTTTTATGGTTCTTGCTTTTATTTTTAGTTTTTTTGATCCATTTTGAGTTAGTTTTTTGATAAGGTGTGAGATAGGGGTCCTCTTTCCTTCTTTCAGCACCATTTGTTGAATGGATTGTTCTACCCAAGCTGTGTGAGTTTGACAGCATAGTCAAAAATCACTTGCCATACCTGTGAGGATCTGTTTCTGAACCATAAATTTGGTTTCTTTGGTATATTGTGTCTGTCTTTAGGCCAGTACCATGTTGCTTTTACCACTATAGGTAGGTATTATGATTTAAAGTCTGGTGATGAGGGTTCACTTTTCCTTTTTATGATGTTTCCGGCTATTAAGGATTCTTTACCTTTCCAAATAAATTAAATGATCATGTTTTCAATTTTTTCTTTAATGCTGGTAGAATTTTTATTGGGATTGCATAAAATCTGTATATCAATTTGAGTAGAATTGGCATCTTAATGATATTAAGTCTTTCAATCGATGAGCATGGAATGTTTTTCCAGTTACTAAAGGCTTTTTTGATTTGTTTTAATACTGAGTTGCAGTTTTCTGAATACAAGTGCATTACATCATTGGTTAAGTTTATTCCTGACTATTTGAGTTTTATCTGTCATATTTTATTTTCATCACTCTTTTGATACTTTTAGTTACTTTTGTTGATATAATCTTCATTTCTAGACTCTCTTCCAGGCCCCTCTTTCCTGTCTTTTCTCTTCGGGCTCTAGCATACCCTTTAGTATTTCCTGAAAATCTGGTCTCTTTCTTAGAAATTCAGTTTGTTTATCTGTGAATATCCTATTTCCACCCTCATTTTTGAAAGACAGTCTTGCTGGATATAAGATACTTGACTGGAAGTTTAGTATCTTAAATATATCAGACCACTTTCTTTTTGCATCCATGGTTTCTGGTGAGAAATCAGCACTTAAACTTATTGGATATCCCTTATATGTTATGCGTTGCTTTTCTCTTGCCACTCTCAGAATTCTCTCTGTCTTTGGCCTTTGACATTCTGATGAGTATGTCTTAGAGTTGGTATATTTGGATTTTTTCGAATGGGAGTACATTGTGCTTCTTGGACAGGGATCTCCATGTCCTTCAACAGGGTTGGGAAATTTTCTACCATTATTTCTTTAAATATTCCTTCTGCCCCTTTTCTCTTCTCTTTTCCTTCTGGGACACCCATGATATGTATGTTTGCATGCCTTTTGCTGTGATTTATTTCCCTGAGACCTTGTTAAATTTTTCCATTCTTTTCTTCATCTGTTCTTTTGTATGTTCACTTTCAAAGGCCATTTCCTCAAGCTCACCAATCCTTTCTTCTGCCTCTTCAAATCTGCAATTATATGATTCCAATGTTTTTAAAATTTCATTGATTGTACCTTTCATTCCCACAAGATCTGCTATTTTTTTTCTATGTATGCTTTCAAATTCTTCTTTGTGCTCATCCAATGTCTTCTTAATATCCTTAATCTCTTTAGCTATCTCATTGAATTTATTAAAGAGATATGTTTTAACATCTATAATTAGTTGTCTCAACTCCTTTATGTCATCTGGAGGCTTATCTTGCTCCTTTAACTGGGCCATAGCTTCCTGTTTCTTGGTGTGGATTGTAATTTTTTGTTGGTGTCTTCTCATCTGACTTATTAGAGCATTTTTTCTGAGTGCAGTTTTTCTCTCTAGTTTAGGGCTTCCTATTATGTCTCACTTGCTGGTTATGCAGTACGAACCAAGCCTGTAGTTGGTAGTATAAGTTGTGGAGACTCAAGCTGCCCTCATTGCACCAGGGACCAATGAAGCTTCTTCCAATTTTCTCCTTTGCCAGGGGTAGGGACAGAGTCACAGCTATGTGGAAAAATCCACGTGCAGGCCCAGGCTGAGTTGCCCAGAGAGACTGATGGAGCTTCACATCCCTTTCTACCCTACCTGGGGCAGGGATGGAGCTGCAGACGTGGGTAGCAATCTATGCAGTGCGGGCCTAAGATGACTGCAGTTGCCCTGGTAGACTTCTGATTTTCAGTCTATTCCAGGCAAAGTTCCCTGTAGTTACCTGTATAGGCCAGTGCAGGGCTCCTCGGCCTCCTCCCTGCCAGAGGTGGGACTGAAGCCTAGGCGGGCTGCAGACTGTTCTGTGTGAAAGAAACTGTCAGTCCAGCTTCGCCTCAGGCTGAGGGCAGAGTCAGAATGGTAGCTACTGGCCTCTTTCTGACTTGGGCTGGTTCTTACCCCAGCTGTTCCCAGAGTTATCTCTTAGCCAGCCAAGTCTCCCAGTCGGTAGCTGAAATCAGCAGACAGCTGTCTCCTCCTTCCCTGTTTCCAATTCCTGTCATAGAATAGCTCCTGGGGTGGCTTGTGCCACCAGAATAGGACAATCACGGGCCTCCATGGCTTGGCTGGTAATTTCCCAGATAGACTGGTGCAGGTTCCCATAGCTTCCTCCCTGCTGGAGGTGGCACTGGGGCCTAAGCTAGACCTGCAATATGATCTGGATGGAAAGAAGCCAGTTCCCACCAGCACTGGGATTTTCAGTCCACTGCGGTTCTCCTCATGCCAGGTGGGGAGTTAAGATGGCAGCTTCCAGCTTGTTTCTGACCTGGACAGGCTCAAACCTTAGCTGCTGTAGCCCACTGAATTTCCTCATCATAGCTGAAATTGATGTCCAACTGTCTCTTCCTCCTCCGTTTCGAGGAAGTGGAACTTTCAATTCCAGCCACGGAACAGCTCCTGAGGCGGCTTGTGCCTCCAGCGGAGGATGGGCACTGTGATGTGGAGTGCTCTACTTATAAGTCTTCTCTGCTCATGGGCAGTGTCCTCCTTCCACTGCCCCAAGGATGTTGCAGAATGCTCTTCTGGTCTCCTGGAGCTCCCAAACAGTTGCTTCATCTAACTCCAGCGAGCTCTGGGTGTTTGCTAAGTGCCCTGTAGCAGGAGCTGACTCTAGGAGCTCCTTGCTCCACCACCATCTTGCTGGTTCTCCCCTTGGAGTAATTTTATTTTAACAGGCCTAAAATTTTAAGCAAAGGAAATGGATCTAACTCTGTTATTTTAGCCAGCTCTTCTGAAGGAAAAAATTGGGGGAAAAAAAATGAATGCTGACCATAATAGCTAGCTTCTTTCTGATGAGGTGACACAGTGGCCCATGATTATTGCTCCATAGTAATAACATGACATCAACTAAAGAATTCAGGCATTAAAAGTTCAGTCACATAAGAACAAGAATTCAAACAAAAGTTTCATTTCAAAGCACTTACTGGCCCAACTAGAGCTCAAAGTTGTTTGTAGATCAAATAAATAGCACTATTGTTTGAACAGCATTTCTGTGATCCTTTACCAATAAACTGTTTGAGGGATTCCTGCCATGTCATTTGGGCTGCAGGAGCTCACTAGTTACTGGTCCAATGACTAGGAGGTCAGAATACTGAGAAAACAAAAGCTGAACAGAAATGTCATGGTCACTTTGTTTCTTCCAATCACCGAAAAAGGACAATGAAAGCAGGTGTTTGGCCTCTGAATAATAGCTTCGTGAGAAGCCATAACCCAAGGGCTGAGTAATACTTTCTGGAAAATGAAAGACTCAGTGAGCCGCAGGGGAGAACCCAGATTCAACATCCTTAGACTTCAGGTAAAGGGCAGGGATGTTACATATTTCACTGAAGTGACAGGTACAGCTACCACCCAAAAAAAAGCCATCTTGTTGAGTCAGATCTTTCTTTATCATCCTTATGTTATGAAGGTGAGATCATGAGCATAAAACAAAGGAGATTATAAGGGAATATTTTCAATCAAGAAGCTTTCAGTGAAGCATGTAATTAAGTGGAAAACTGTCAGTGATTGCCTATTGTATCTGCATAGGGCAGGACACTGTTTTAATGGTTTTATATAAATGAGAAAAGACAACTGGGTAATTGGCTTAGTATAACAGTAGACAATGTAGGAAAGATATGTCTGGAGGCAGCAGAGCATTGACTCTTGTCTTAGGGGTGCTGAACCCTGAATAAAACATATAGAGTTGATCAGATATTATTCTTTAAATAATAAATACATATTTTTAAAAGGAAACAATTTTTTCAGAGGTTATAAAATTGGCCGACCTGATTACAAACAACTAAGTCCACCTCTCTTATTTACAACAAGGAGTCACTTTTTCTACATTCTAGTAAATTTGGAAACAAGTTTTTCTAGACATTCATGGGCCAGATACAAATTATTAAAGAAACAAAAGATATCAGGAAATTCCTTACATCTAAGACAAGTGTTTGCATCCAAGACAACTATTTGCACTCTTTCTTCATAAAAATATAAATGACACTTTCCCCAACAAATTAAATCCTCCTATGATTCCTAAGCACAGTGCAACTTTTTTAGGAAGTTCAGGAATTTCATTGCATCTAAACCTACCTGTAATAAGTAAGTCATTGACTATAGTTTGGAGATATTTCATAACGAAGAGCAATTTGTTGCAATGTGAGGAACTGAAAGCTTTGGTTTCTTGTACTATCCCAAATTACAGAGAAAGAAAAAAAGAAGACATTAAAACTCAAAGGGGAAAGCAGCTATGGCTCAAGCAATTGAGCTCCTGTTTACCGTATGAAGAGTCTGGGTTCTACCCGCAGGACCTCCTGGTGAAAAACAAAAAGAAAAAAGGTGTCCCAGACTGTGGGGCATGGAGAGGTACACCCCATATATAGCAAAACAATGCACCAAGAAAAGATGATGATGCAACTAGATAGAAAGAAAAAAAAACTCAAAGACAAAGAAAAACATGGTAATACCATGTTACAACTTCCTGTTCTAAGCTAGGAATCAGTAATAAAGTAATGGTGGAGAATAATAAAGAACCAGTAATGGAAGAAGAGGGTGAGCATGGATTGGAACTGTGCAACTGTGTAGCTTAAGGTTCTTTTATTCCTTCTTCCTCCTCTTCCTTGAAAACTTCCACCCCTTTTACCTTAACCCCAGGCCCAAATGAACTGATGTTAGTTGAATTGGGATTAGCCTCTCATAGAATACAGACTCCTTTTCTCATAATATGAATTCATTTTGGAACAAAAAAGACAGTAAATTAACCTACCAGGAAACAGAAAATACTGTGTTATTTCATTACCTCAACTAAACCCCTTAATTGCTTCACCTTACTATCTTCTGTATCTTTACAGTGGGGTGGAGAGAAGTGATATTTATTCAAAATATTTTTGTAAATATTATAAGTAAGGTAACTCAGCAGTTTCAAAGATGAAATATAGCCTTTTCCTAAAAGAATTTATACTTTAATAAGAAAGTTCTATCTCGCCTTCCTGAAAAATTTTATCTTCTGACCTCCATAACATCACTCTCTTATTCTACTCTTCTCATTCTAAGCACACCATTGTAGTCACTTTCACTAGCTTTTCCAAACTTTCTACATTACAAACTACACTTGAAGGAACATCTCCCAAGATTTCAACTACCATTCTTTTGCAATTTACTCCCCAATAGAGAATATCAGACCCCAATTATTTTTTAAATTTCAGTTCCTTATTTCTAACTGCATTCTAAATCATGTTTGCATGAATGTCCCAAAGGCATCTTCCCCTCAAAATATGTAAAATATGAATTATTTTCCTCTTCCCCCTGGCTCTTTCACCTCCCTCAATATCTTGGTTTGATTTCTTCCAGAAGCAAACCCTGAGATAAGGCTTTTAGAGCAAACAATTATTTTAAAAGTGATCCAGGAGACACTACTAAGGAATTGGAGCAGTGAGATGAAGGGAAGGCAGCCCTAAAGACTTAGTTATCAAAGTTACCACTATGGGAACCAAGAGCTGAGTCCTACTGGAGAACTCTGGGGGTAGAGCACAACTTCAGCGTACTCTCACCTGAGGCGCAAAGACACTGAGGCATTACGTACCAACTCCTGACAAGCAAGGGTCAAGGGCTATTGCTGGGGGCATTAATTCCTGAGCTCTTCCATCTCCTTTGCTCTTTCCACTGGGGAAAGCTATCAGGCATGGGAAGTGCACGTCATCGATAGAGCAGCAGGCAGGGGTTATGGAGGGGAGATCAGCAAGTCTGCTGGCCTCTTTAGTGTGTATCTTGGTCAATGACACCAGAATCCCCCAATGGCCACAGCCAGTAAACTTAGATCCATCCATGAATTTTCCCTCTTCTTCAGGCCCTCCCATCACCACCCCTAATACACACATTTACTCAGACACCAAGTCCTAGTGACTTTACACTGATCGTGGTACTAAATTTTTTGCACTTCTCAATTCTTATGCATTGCCTTAATTCCTTCTTCAATGCTTCTCCTAAAATACAGCTATGGTTTCCTAGCTGTTCTGTGGACTTCCAGCTCCTGCCAACAGAGTCATCATCCATCTTTCATACTACTGCTCTAGTTTTAATAAAAATACTAACTGCTAAGGCATACTGAATGCTCTCTCTGTACCAGGCACTGATCTAAGCACACTACGTGCCTTATCTTGTTTAATCCTCAAAACATACCTATAAGGTAGATAATGGTTTTTATTCACATTTTATAGATAAGGTCCCTGAGGTTTGGAGAAGTTAATAAATTTGCTCAAGGTTGCAGAGCTAATGAGGTCAGAGAAGGAATTCAAATTCAGGTAGTCTAACTCCAGAACTCTGGTGCTTAATAACCATACTATATTGCCACTGTACTTGCCTTTTTCAGAATGCAAACCCAATTTTATGATTCCTTTGATTAAAAGCCTACTACATCAGTGGTTTCTCAACACTCTAATGATTAAAATCTTAGCTTTTAAGCATAGCACAAAACCACATCATGCAACTGGCCTCAGATTCCCTTTCTAGCTTATCCTTCTCCACCTGCTCGTGTAATTACTCATGTAATTCCAGTTCATAAGCTTAAGCCACCAGGAACAGGAAGCAATGTGTGTGACTAAACATGGGGTGCTTTGAGGAGAGTAGCAGAAGATAAGCCTATGTTCATATCACAGAAGCCTTCTATAAATCACTAGATCAAAGAAAGCATGTATTCCTCCAAGGGGGAAAGGTAATGTCTCAGCCATTATCATTTCTGAAAAACTGTGAGGACTTTCAACTTCACACCAGTCAGGAATGACCTTAACCAGCTGTGAGGAGGGCTGACCTACAAACCTGTCCATGGAGCCCTTAAATTCTCCAGCATGTGTTGTCCTCCTGGATATCCAAGCTCCTTGCCTACCAAAGCCCTCCCCTACCTCCAGTGGTCAATCCAGCTGCTACCACTATGGCTAGGTCTTTGCTTCCTGCATGAAGAAAGGACTTATTGTCTGTCAACCAGCAATGCCTTGTATTCTTATGAAATCCTTTCATTTTTCTCTAAAAGTAGAGTTCAAGTACATAAGAGCACAGAAGGTGCCTAATATTTCGCTGAATGTCCTTCAGCACCTAGCATGCACAAGATTTGCAAAAGACAATTGAATGAATAAGTTATAGGACCTATCAAGATTCTTTCCATGCCTGTGATATTTCAAATCCTAATTTTCTCACATTTTGAAAGTATGTTACCACATAGTAAATTATACATATCATTGTTGAAAGAATATTAAATTCTGAAGGTCAACTCAGGTCTAATTAACAGTAAGCAACAGGCTATACTTCATATGAAAGTGACCCACTATCAGTAAAGCAAACATTGTAAAAGTTAAATATTCACAGGGCTGGGCTTTATCAAATAAATGGTGTTATGGGTGGTTAATATTGAACAGGGTAATTGTGTTATCCCTTCAGCAGGATACTAATCTCCCATCACCCCATCACCAGCTTCCCCACACCATCCCTCTTTATTATTTTGCAGGTTAGCACTCTGGATGTAGACACTGTGAGACCTATTTCCCTGACAGGAATAAAAATGCCAGTAGATAAGTAAGAAAATTACATTTCACAAAGGACTTAATTTTCCGATGTTGAAAGCATATGCAGATCATTGTAGTTTTGCCATCTATTCCAGCTGTTCATACCTTCATATGTGGCAATTAAAGCTTGCTCCATTCAAAAAAAGGATAGCTATGGAATTATATTTTCCACACGGAGTCAGCATTTTACCACTGACATGCCCAAGAGAATTACATTACAATAAAGAGCATATATATCTGTTGTGAAACATTATGCAGCAACAAGGCAGGAAAAATGGAAATTGACCCTCATTAAAACAATCATGCCATCCTATGCTGCTGATTGAAAACAGCCTTCCTACCCAGTAGACAGTTTCACTAATAGGTGAAAGGAAAAATCTCTTGGTGGTCAACTCACAGTAGAATGCTGCAGCATAATTAAATCAGCTCCAAGTTGCCTTGGTTCAAAATAATGTTAGAGAAAATTCTGTTTCAGTAAAGTAAAGATAGCTCTGTTCCCCTGGGATGTTGCTAACATAAAATTCAAAATCAAAATACACACATAGTTAGCCATAATTAGGTAATTCTGTATGCATATTAAAGAATACCACCATATGCCATGGTATATTACAAATTAATACACACATTCTTAATTTTTTTATAGTAAAAATTTTGTGACATATGTAGATTATATTTGCTCATATTTTACATATTAGGACAGATCACTTTAGTAAAGTCTTTAGGGAGTTGGTGCTTAGGGTATGTCTAGATATCCCTTCCAAAGTAAAAGACAAATTTCTTCATCTTGCATCATCAAGCACAAAGAAGGAAACATAGGAACTAGTTTATCCCTTTGGGTTCTGGAGGTGATGCAGTCCACATCCACCTAGGACTGTTGCCCCAGCCCTTTCACCAGGGGATATGAAGGGTTTCCAGCTTTCCATGAGTCCAGGAGTAGGACAGGGCTCTGAGACAGGTTCAGGCTATTTTGAAAGCATTTTGAGTCATAAAATTTGGCAGATCCTATGGGACTGGAGATGTCAGGAGTGGAAAAAGTTGCAGTGACCCAACAGGAAACCCAACAGGAGAACAGATACAATAGGAAAATCACAGCTCAGGCCCCTGGAATTCTATAGCAAGGCCATGTTAACTGGAGTAGAGAATTATCAACCCTTTAAAAAACAGTTTTGGGGCTGTTCTTGGACCCTGGTAGAGATGATATTCTTGAACATGGAACACTAAATAATCATCTCTTCAGGCATTTCCACTATATTCTGCAATGTGCAAGCGTCAACATTATTCAAAATGTACCAATTTTCAGGTAAGCCACCAAGATTTGCCTATGCGATAGAGTTATGTGCTCTTAGAATGTATTAATATCATGACTGAAGGAAAGCCCAAGTGCCATTGTGACCCTGAGACCAACTGCAGTAACAGAGGCTATCATTCATCCCACTAACCTTCTTCTGACTTTTCCCAAAGGAAGAAAGGTTCGCAGGAACCATGGAGGAGGTGCTCTTCCAACCTGTGTAAATAAATATATCTATGTGACAGAAGTAGTATATTATCAGAATGTGCTTTGCTGACCTTGAACTACAAGGAAAGGAATGGACCAAAGGCCCAGCTGTTGCACTTGAAATCCATCACTGGGTTGACACTGAGGCCTCATTGCCCACAGACAGCTCCCAGCCAATGAATGAATGTGGCAATATATTATATTATATACATATGTTATTACAATACCCATTCTTAGGAGACAGGGGACACCTCTGATTGCTGACTTTGGCTTGAGGACTCCCTTTCAGCTTTGCCAAATCTCCTTTAGCATCACAGAGATCTAGGACACTTCCATCCAACCTTCTCTCCCTTTCTTTTTCACCCAAGGGGAACTTAACATGGCAATATGATGACTGTGCCAACCTTTCCTGACCACCTTATTTACTCTGAACCAGGCACTCTTAATAATATCCTTACAGGTTTAATCCCATTTTAGCATCTTTTTTTTAGATGATCCAGACTGAGACATATAACCATATAGTTTGAAACGGTAATTTAATTTCATACTCTAATATTAAATTAAATGCTCATGAAAAATCACATTTAAAATGCAAGAGGCAAATAGTATGGCCAGAATAAGCTAGATATTGTTATCTTGCTAGATATTGCACGGAAAGAAAAGAAAAGGACTTTCTCATGAAGATACGTTTATAATACAATGGATGGAAATATACCAAAATGTCAGAAGTGGTTATCATTGGGTAGTGATTTTACAGGTAATTTTCCTTTTACGTAATTTTCTGACTATTCTGTTTTCTAAACTGAAACTGTTTTATTTTATAATTTAAAACATTTTATAAAAATAATTTAACAAATAAAAATTTTATGGAAACAGACAATAAAATTTAGCTAAGCATAAAAGTGGTTGAGATACATGATGCTTTCATAAAATAGTTTATGATTTTTTGTTTGTTAGTTTGTTTGAAATTGAAACTTCAAAGAGTGAAGTGGGATTTCTGATTCCATAGCACTTTGATACGATGTGAATATGTAGACCAGAATCACTCCCTTCTTTTTGAAAAATGGGTAGATATTGTGATGATTAGGCTAATGTGTTCACTGGCCAGGTAATTGTACCCAGTTGCTTGGTCAAGAAAGCATTGGGCTAATTGTAATACAAGGGCATGTATGGACTTTACTCACTTTACTGCATAGATAGCTGATTACATCTACATCAGTCAGGGAGATTGCCATCAGCAATGAGTAAAGCTTTATCCAATCATTTGAATGCCCTAAAAGGGGAAAAGATTTCAGCATTCAGAGAGAATTTCCCAGCTTGTTTTTGGACAGCCAACATCACCCAGAAACTCATCAAGGACCTTCACTGCACTTTCATCGGAACCCTGGTTTGTAGCCTGCCTGTGGAACTTGGGCTTGTACATCCCCACGGTCATGTTAGACTTAAAAAATTGCTGCTGTTAACAGGTATCTCTGTTGATTCTGTTTCCCTAGAAAACCCTGACTAATACAGATGTGAACTATCTAATGAATGTTTATGAACAAATGTGCCAATATTAGTAGAAAATACAGTGTCTCCAAAATGTTAAGAAAACACATGAAACCCATGCTTCCTTTCAAAAGCAAATAAATGCTGCCTTTGATATAATTTATGGAAACACAGGGTCTCCTACCAAGACTATACTTCACTATGGATTATATGGTCTGCTGTTTTGAAAGTATCTGAGTGTGTGTGTGTTTGTGTGCATTGCAGTTAGGGTGGGGCAGTTATGGCAAATACTTTTCACTCTCCTGCCAACTCTGACAGCTCCATAGTGACTACCTTTGTTGAGAAGAATTCTGAGGCAGCACCCAATTTAGATGGAAAGAGTGACATGACCAATAAATGATGTCTACCTAAGTGTGACAGGGAAGGTATTCCTAACTATACCATTATATGGTATAAGCAATGTACCATCAATCTAAAGAGTTGTGTGGGTTTTTTTTGCCAGTGTGACTTCTGTGTAACAACCATTTAAGTTTTCTGTGAGCCTATTATTGATCAAAAGCACTATACTTTTGTGTCTTTTGAAAGTCTGTTAATTGTGAAGCTAATAATTGTTGACCAAAGTAGTTGAGGAGTTGATGACAACAAAGCAGGAAAAGTATCCTGAGCATCATCAACATTTGAAAACTAATGATCTATGTTTCTGGGACTTGATGATTTTTTTATGGAGGCGGGGGTAGTTAGTTGCTCATACACCATTAAAATTTACTAAGATATCTTCTGTGTTTGCACAACACTAAAATGTTTGTTGTAATGTGAATTGTAATGCTGAAGTTGTATCATTTGAATGTTTTAATATAATTCTTTTGCTTGGGTTTTTTTTTTTTTTTTTTTTGGCTTGGCTTTAAACCAAAAGTGTCCATGTACTACGATTTGAAAAGTAAAGTAATAATACCCATGGATACAGGATGCATATATTTTATAAATTATTATTCAGGATGAAAGCTGAAAGTATTAACACACAGGTCACAGTAGGACAGGCTCTCTAGTGTTTCTCAGTGTGGAGCTTGAATCAATTCATCAGAATCACGCGGGGTTTCTTCACAATGCAGTTTCCTGGTACCTCCTCTGTGCCTTCTCAGTAAAAATTGCTGGGTTCTAAAAATCTGTATATTCAACAAGCACACGCATTTGAGAACTACTGATCTAAACTTTTGAAAGGGTTTTGCCTCTTAATCTTCCAGGATAATGCTCCTTATCCCTCTCCCCACCTCTATTACCCTCCTCTAAAAGCACCATCAGCACATAGATTGTTTGCTATTTCAAACCTAAGTCTCCAGAGCAACTTCTGAGAAACAAGGATGCGCACTCCTAACCCTGAGACGCTGTCAACATGCTCAGAAATTTTTGGAAAATTGTTGCTAGCAGCTTTACTTAAAATCAGGAGTTCCTCTACTATTACATTCTTCTTGGCAGGCATATATTCTTTTAGAGATTGAGGCATTTCTCACACTGAATGTGAAAATGACCTTAGGCTCATTTCCATTGTGATGGATATGAATTATAATTAGTACTTTTTACAAAGCTGATTGGAAAAGCTATAGTAGCAGTAAGAGTAGGAGGAGATGGGCATCACCATCCCCAAATCCTCAAGACTGGGGAATGAGCAATGGACTAGAGTAGACTTACTATTACTCTACTCTAAATTTATTTTTTTTCTAGCAATGGAAGAACTTTTATCATTGATGTAGAGGCAGTGGCCACTGGAGGTTCTGAGGGGAGAGAGAGGGAAAAATAAGTATAATGTGGAGGCATGCTGGGGACATTGGAATTGTCCTATATGACATTGCAATGATGGATACAGGCCATTATATATTTAAAACTTTCAAAAATTTTTAAAAAGAATAGGAGTAGGAGTAGATAGCAATTGAATGTATTGAATGCTTTCCCTACATCAAGCCCTGTGCATTTTGTTTTCAGATATCCTTGAACTTGCATGGTATACACCTACATTGATAGTTAACTTTTTTGAGCCTTATATCTGGAGCAAAGCAGTGTTCTTCATAGCCTACCCCTCATTCACACCCTCTGGAAGAAAACATGGATTTGAAGGAAGACTTTCTCTTTATAGAGTCTAATTTAAATATAATAATGACTTTTAAATGATATCATGTCATCAAATCCAGTGAATGGACCCTATAAAGGCTGTGACACCTAAAATGATTCATGGCATTGATTATTCTTGGTTTAGGTAAGAAGCCACATCTAAAAGGAATTGCTATCTAATATTGCAGTTGCCTTAACAGCACATGCACCGTATTTCTATTGGACCAGACACCAAAGCTGTGTTAAAACTTTTCCTTCAATTGTGAACCTTGTGAATTTACTACTGGACCTTATAGTGGGTGAACCTTTGGTCCTTAGACACAAAGAAAATGTTATTTAAGGCTTTGAACATACGCTATCTCTGGTAAAATACAGATATGCAATAAAACCAGGCTTTTGAAGATTTTAAAAGTTAAAAAATGTGATAGTTCATCATGATGCCCATTTGTGGCTCAGTGGTTGTAGGTTGTCAGCATTTCAATTCCTACTTCTGCATTTTAAATTCTATTTGGGTGGGAATGAAGTCCTACATCATGGAAAGGAAAACTCTGTCCAGAAAACTGTCTTTTACAAAAAGACTGTTTTTATCTGTATTTATTGGTAGATCACACACACACAAAAGTTTTGTTTTATCTCTTAAACAGATAAAGTATTTATGTGTGAGCATGCTGACAATTTCTCTTAAGAAGACTGCTAAAAAGTCAGGATTAGGAATACGTCTACTTGTGTTCTAGTGCTTCTTTTAAAATGCTTTCTTTCTGTTTTTGCCTCTAAAATTGTAGGGGGGGGGGAGGGAGTAATTTTCTCATTTTAATCAAGAAAACACCTTGCTAAACCTGCATTTGTCTCTAGCAACTCTGGTAAACAAATGAATAACTCATTTGAAAAAAGGTATCCGTTGAACATTATATGAAGTTTTCAGGCCGGAAGAAAGAACTAGAGGTTGAATCAGGGTCTGGAATGAGATTCAGTCGGTGGTAAAGGCACAATACTGGCAATCAGGACTTCTGCATTCTGACCTTAACATTACCATTACCAAAGCCATGAGATCCTAGGCAAGACCTTGCA
This sequence comes from Dasypus novemcinctus, assembly GCF_030445035.2. Classification (NCBI taxonomy): domain Eukaryota; kingdom Metazoa; phylum Chordata; class Mammalia; order Cingulata; family Dasypodidae; genus Dasypus; species Dasypus novemcinctus. The sequence continues at coordinate 76,633,775 of NC_080675.1, forward strand.
TTAATCCAACCAAATCTGGTTTCAGGAAATGGAATGCTGCTGTAGAAACACATTCCACCAACAGGCAATATTAAAAAATGCTCAGACTCCATCCCAAGCAAACCCTCACTACTGTTTAGTAATATTTTTACACTGGCCTAGAATTCAAATTAAAAGAGAGACAGATGGGCTCTAAAACTGAACGAGATGTCAAAGATCTTGGTCAGAGAACATAACATTCACTATTCCGATGCTGGAAACTCAGTCTTCTGCCACCAATCCAGAGGAGACCACTGCATTTCTGGGAGTTCGTAAACTGAGAACTGAACAAGTCGGCAGCAGGTCACTGCACCTCCCCTGAAACTGGATGTAAACTTAGGCACTAGTGCCTTTCCCTGGGGAGAGGGTACATTGCTTCTTTAAGATTTCCATAGAGGTTTAAGAACAAAAATTTTAAAATCCACTTAATATACTGTATAAAGAAAGGAAAATGATGTATTATTCACATTAGCCTGAGAGAGAAGATTGGTATTTCAGCTTTGAATCTACAGTTCCTTGCACATGATATACCTGCCATATGACATATACTTAAAAAGAGTTCCACAAATAAATGAGTGAATGAATAAATGAAAGAACGAATACACAAACCCCTTTTGAGGATAAGTCATCAGGCTCTGTGAAGCACCCTGCCTGCCTCAAGAAGTATAGATAATCAGAAACCTCAGTTTCTTAAATGAACCATGATTTCTGCTTCCCCAAAGCAATTTGTGAACAACCTTGGTCTGCTTTTTTTCCCTACTAGATATATTGCTTATTATTATTGCCTATGGCCAATTAACTTCAATGGAAAAATGAAATCCATCATAATATTCATTTTTCTAATGGAGAAGCTAGAAGCAATCTTCTCTGAAATAAGGATGCATGATAAAGGACATACTGGAATAGACTTGAAAAAGAGAGCACTGTTCTTAGACAACCATGTTTGGGTTATTGAGGCTAGACCCAAAACAACAGATGGGTATCTGTTGGGCCACAGGGCAAGGCCCTTAGGTATTTCTGATAGGACAAATCTTTTTGCCCATTTGTTCAAAAACCCATTAAATTGTGGTTATTTAGCTCCAGCCCAAAATCCAAATATTCAAGTGTCTTTGGTTTATTTGCTGCAGTTGTTCTCTCTCTGGTCCCATTCTAATCTGCAGCTGTTTTTTCATGCTGCCCATTGCTGATGCTCCATTATCCTGATCATATTCCAGGAAGACCCATTGAGAGAGCGTTCAGAACTACCTTTGATATGTTGCTGGAACTCCACATGCTTCAAAGAGCCCTTATGCTGCTGCATGAGAAAGCCAAGTTGCTGCCTTCCATATCCACACTCTCATTATAGGACCACCATTACAGTCCATCAATACTGGGGAAGATTGTTCCTTCTGGGAAGATGTCCTGATACATGCTGCAAGATGGTTGTATAAATTCCACAAAGCACTTCTACTTCTCCCTTGCTACTTCTCTTCTGTATTATATTAGTGAAAGGGGTGCTGATGCAAAGTACCAGAAATCTGTTGGCATTTATAAAGGGTATTTATTTGGGGTAGAAGCTTACAATCACAAGGCCATAAAACTTAAGTTACTTCCGTCACCAAAGTCTATTGGCCAGATGGCTGCTGGTCTCTGCAAGAGTTTAGTCTTACTTTCTCCAAAGGCTCCATTGTCCCAACTCCTTTCATTCTCAGATGTAGGTTAGCATAAGGCTTCTTTCTCTCCCCTGGGTTAGTTTCTTTCTGGGCTCAGCTACAGTTATTCTCTCCACAAGGTCAGCTTTAGAATATAAGGCTCTCTCTCTTCCCAAAGCCTCTGCTATATCTAAGGAGCCATCTCTATTCCTCTGTGTTTTTCTCCTGTATGCTTACTTCCCAGGGCTCCAGCATCAGAACCCCAACTCTCCCTTTTACCTTGTCGTTTTCTCTGTGAGTCCTCACCCACCAAGGACGCATGGGCTCAACATTCTACTGAAGTGGCCCAATCAAAGCCTTAATCATAATTTAATCAAATAAAAGTAAAACCTCTGAAGTTAATGCAATCTAATATGCCCAGAGGAACAGACCAGTTTATAAATATAATCCAATATCTATTTTTGGAACTCATAAATGATATCAACCTTCTACATGTATATATCATCTTTGAAAAGTTAAAACTACATCTTCCAGGGCAGCTGTGCCTGAAGGATGGGCCATTACAGGAATGTCCCCTCACTTTAACTCACTTGAAACAGACCTGAAAGATAGTGATCTTCAAGGGCTCAATGGTGGTCAAAAATCAGTTTCCAGTTATGGGACTCAAAGAGACTTTCATGGGTCTTGGGAGGAGGCACTTTTGCTGTCTCTGTGACATTCAAGAATACTCACCTTAGCCAGGCTAATGCTTTTGCATGGGGCATTTGCCTAGTAACCTCATCTCAGCTTAATCTACCTTACCCTGCCTGAATCATTCAACAACTACCTACTGAATACCTATTTTAAGCCTATGCTGTGCTGGGTATCAGAATAAAATTTCTACCCCAAAAACTTTGTAGACTAAAGATAGTGTGAAATTATGGTAAAAAAAAAATACTCTATTACAATAAAGGGAACTCTATTACTTAATAATTTTCTAAAATTTATTGGTTGCTGACATTACACGAGAAATAAATGGAGCAAAAGTAGACAGGAAAAGGCAAAATTGTCATTATTTGAATATGATATGATTATATAACAAGAAAACCAAGAGAGACAAATAAATGTCTCTTAGACACAAAGAAATTGTTCAGTATAATCACTGGTTACAAAATTATCATTTCCCAAAATCAATTGTTTTCTTATATATAAATAACACTGAAAAAAAATATAATGATTAGATAAAATAATTAAAATAAAGTTAAGAAGCAATTTGGATCTATGTGAAGACTTTTTTAAAATGTACTAGGAGATACAATTCAAGATGAATAAATAGAAAGACATGTCTGTTCTTTGAGAGGAAAAATAAATATTGAAAAACATTAATTATCTTTAAAATAATCTATACAATTAATGCATTATTATTTTTAAAATACCACATTTCTTAGTAACTCTCTAGACTATAAAATTTACATGAAGAAAATTAGGTACTGGAACAGGAGTAAGTTGATAAATGAATGGAACAAATTTGAGACCTCAGCAGTAGATCAAATATATTTTTTAATTTAGTATGCAAAAAGAGAGCAATATTTTTATCAGTGGGGAAAAGATGAATTATTCAAAAAATGACCACACACTCAGAAATGAACAAAATACATCCATGAAAATAATTTCAAGATGAATTATACATTTAAATTAAGAAAAAAAAACTATAAAACTTCTAGTTATAAAACAAAGATGGATAAGAAATTCTCAAAGAGTCCACAGAGGAAAAGGACAAGTATGTATACACATAGTGGTGGGGAGTTGGAGGTGAGGGGAGAAAGAATAGGTAAACATGAGAGAGACATATCATGCAGCATTAAGAAACACCAAATTAGGGAAGCAGCTGTGGCTCAGTCAGTTGGTCTCTCACCTACCATATGGGAGGTCCTGGGTTTGCATTCCAGGGCCTCCTTGTGAAGGCAGGCTTGCCCACATGCTGCAGGTGCCGCTGGCCCTCAAATGTCACAGAGTGCCGACTCAACAAGGTGATGCAACAACAACAAAAAAGGGAGACAAGAAAAACAACAACAACAGAAGAATGCACAGTGAATGGACACAGAGAGCAGACAGCAAGCAAAAAGCTGCAAGGGGGGAGGGGAAATTAAAAAAAAAAAAAAAAGAAACACCAGGTTAGAAGTTTATAAGATAAAATAATTAGATCTAAAAACATTGTGTGGGCTTCTGATTTCAGCCAATTGTAAAATGCTTGGAATGCTTCACCTCATCCTTACAAGAAAAAGCTAAACAAAATGAAAAGCAATGCCTTTTCTTGGCCCACTAAAGAGCTGAATTCGCTAGGCAAACCACTACCTCAAAACCTGAAGAATCAGGTGAATCCAGAGTGGCAACCAAAATTTGCATACGTATAGCAGAAGCCACAGAGGCCATAAACTTGTAGGAACGTTTAAATGGTCACTTTAAAGAATCGATAAAGACTGAGTGTTGACTAGAAAAAGAGTGAGAAATTCTCCTGGAAGCCACAGGCCTAGAAGGACGCTACACTTTCATGGACTTTACCTCCAGATAGCCCAGCAGGTCATCACAGAAAGATCCTCTCATGGCTCTGGTGGTAGGGGAGTTTGGGAGTAAACCTAGTGAAATATGCCCAGAGCCTAGCGCTTGGAGCCGGGCGGGGCCGGTGCAGGCCCCGGCTGCGGGCCGCGGTAGCGCTTGGAGCCGGGCGGGGCCGGTGCAGGCCCCGGCTGCGGGCCGCGGTAGCGCTTGGAGCCGGGCGGGGCCGGTGCAGGCCCCGGCTGCGGGCCGCGGTAGCGCTTGGAGCCGGGCGGGGCCGGTGTAGGCCCCGGCTGCGGGCCGCGGTAGCGTTTGGAGCCGGGCGGGCCCGGGTCAGGCCGCGGCGGGTACGGAGCCGGGCAGGGCCGGTCCAGGCCGCGGTGGCGGGAGGTGGATGCCGGAGCCGGCTGGGCCGCTGTAGCGAGCGGAGCTGGGCGGGGCCAGGCCAGGCCAAGGGGGCGTGAGGAGCCGGCAGAGCCGGTCCAAGCCTCCGCGGCGGGCGGAGCCGGGCCTGCGGAGGGGTTTCTGTTTTTTTTTGTTTTTTTTTTTTTGTTTGTTTGTTTTTTGTTTTGTTTGTTTTTTTTTTTAATTTTACTTAATTTTTTTTTTTTTTTTTTTTTTTTTTGAGCATCTGCAGTACTGGGGAGTTCGTGGGCCCTGGGCGGCCTATTGGGGGTTTGTGGGAAGGGAGGTGCTTGCAGACCCATTTGGGCAGACAGACGGGGGGTTTTAGGGCAAAGCGGGGGGAAGTTGTTGTTTTAGATAGTGTTGCAATTGTGACACGTGTGTACCTGTATCTCTCTTCTCCCTATCCGTTCCCCACCGTTTGCCCATCCTCTTTTTCTTTCTTCCTTTCTTCTTGCCTTTCTTTTTTCTTTATTATAATTAGTTTGTTTTTTTTTTTTTGTTTTTTTCGGTTTTCTCTTTCCCTCTTGTCCCTCATCTTCCACTTATTTTTACTTTAATTCAAGTATACAATAGGTGCTACAGGGAACACCTCACATTTGCTGGGTTTTCCCATCCTCCACTGCCTCATTTCTGTGTGAACTGATTTAGGCTACCTACACTATCCCCCTTCCCCTGCATCTTGATATCCACTATCATCTACTGTCTCTCCTATATTCCACCCCCCACCTCCCGTTCTTTGATCCACAAAGTGTCTAACTCTTAATTTCTAATACCTTTGTTCTGTTTTCTGTCTATTATCCACTCTTGAAACTATTACCTTTCTTTTCTTTTTCCCTCTCTCATGAAAACAATAGCTGTGTAGTTCATACCATATTCCTCCCAAATTCAGTCATCAACTTCATAAAAGGTACTCTACCTACAGCTATAACTCTATACAATCTACATGAATCTAACCTCCATCCTTCCAGATCTCATATTCCTGCTTTATTAACATACATCACCAATACAACTTTACACTTTTCCCTTGCTTACACAATTGCCTTTCCCCAACACTAATACTTTCCTCTAAAGTGAACTTAACCAACAACAAGTAACTAGAATAAGAAGAAAAAAGTGACAAAGAGAAGATATAACACCTGTGCAAAAATAACAACTAATTAACCTCCAAGAGCAGACAAAGAAGCTAAGGAACTGATTAAATTCATCAAAATAAAGAGATGACCAGAAAGCAACAAAAATCTACGAACCAAACCAATAATCAGGAAAACATGGCTGAATCCAATCAACAAACCAATAATCACGAAGGGGAGCAAAACTTGGCACAAGCAATGAAAGATCTCAGAACATTTATCACCGACAAATTTGATGCAGTAATGAAAGAGGTTAACAACATGAAGACATCACTTGGAGGGGAAATTGCAGACATACGCAAAAACATAACAGATATGATGGGAATGAACACCACAGTTCAAGAAATCAAAAATACACTTGCAGCAAATATCAGCAGACTAGAAGAGACAGAGCAGAGAATTAGTGATGTGGAAGACAGTACATCAGAAATCAAACAGATAGTAGAAGGGGTCAATAAGAAGATAGAAAAAATCCAATTAGGATTTAGGGACCTGAATGACAATGCAAAACGCTCAAACATACGTATTATAGGCATTCCAGAAGGTGAAGAGAAGGGAAAGGGGTCAGAAAGAGTGTTGCAGGAAATAATGGCTGAAAACTTCCCAAATCTACTGAAAGAGACAGATGTACATATCCAAGAAGCACAGCGCACTCCACAAGTCATAAACCCCAACAGGCCCACCCCAAGACATATACTTGTCAAATTATCCAATGCTCAAGACAAAGAGAAAATCCTAAAAGCAGCAAGAGAAAAGAAAACCATCACATACAAGGGAAGCTCAATTAGATTAAGTGCTGATTTCTCTTCTGAAACCATGGAGGCAAGAAGACAGTGGTATGATATAGTCAAGGTACTAAAGGAAAAAAATTTCCAACCAAGAATACTCTATCCAGCTAAACTAGCATTCAAACATGATGGAGAGTTCAAAATATTTGCAGACAAACAGAAACTGAAAGAGTATACCAACAAGAAACCTCCCCTTCAAGAAATTCTAAAGGGAGTTCTGCAGGAAGAAAGGAAAAAACAGGAAAGGCAAAGTTGGAGGAGAGTATAAGACCAACAACAACAACAAAAAAGACAAAAAAAATATACAAACAAAATATGACAAACACAAATCCAATCAAAATATGGCTAACACAAATAATTCCTTGATAGTAATAACACTGAATGTCAATGGATTAAACTCACCTATCAAAAGATTCAGGCTGGGACACTGGATAAGGAAATATGACCCATCCATATGCTGTCTACAAGAGACACATCTTAGACCCAGAGACGCATGGAGATTGAAAGTGAAAGGCTGGAAAACAATCATACAAGCTAACAATAACCAAAAAAAGGCAGGAGTAGCTATATTAATATCAGACAAAATAGACTTTAAATGTGAAACAATTGTGAGAGACAAAGAAGGATACTACATTTTAGTCAAAGGGAAAATCTGTCAAGAAGATCGAACAATCATAAATATCTATGCCCCTAACAAGGGTGCCTCTAAATACGTCAGGCAAACGCTGGAAAAACTAAGTGAAAGAATAGATACATCTACAATTATAGTGGGGGATTTTAATACACCACTATCAATTCTGGACAGAACATCTCAAAAGAGAATCACCAAAGACACAAAACATCTGAATAGTATATTAGAGGAGCTCGATCTAATAGACATATATAGATCGCTACACCCAAACACAGCAGGATATACATTTTTCTCAAGCGCACATGGATCATTCTCCAAGATAGATCATATGCTAGGCCACAAAGAAAGGCTGAACGAATTCAGAAAGATTGAAATCATACAAAACATTATCTCTGACCACAGTGGAGTCAAGCTGGAGATTTGCAAGGGAAAGAAGCCCAGATTTCACACCACGATTTGGAAATTAAACAACACACTCTTAGAAAAACAGTGGGTCAAAGAGGAAATCTCAAAAGAAATCAATGACTACCTTGAAACAAATGATAATGATAACACAACATACCAAAATTTATGGGATGCAGCAAAAGCAGTACTGAGAGGGAAGTTTATAGCCATAAATTCATATATCAAAAAAGAAGAAAGAGCAAAAATTGAAGAACTAACTGCACATTTGAAGGAATTAGAAAAACAACAACAAAGTAACCCAACAGGAAGAAGAAGGAAGGAAATAACAAAGATAAGAGCAGAACTAAATGAAATAGAAAATAAGAAAGCACTTGAACAGATAAACAAGACCAAGAGCTGGTTTTTTGAGAAGATTAACAAAATTGACAAACCTTTAGCAACACTAACAAAGAAAAAAAGAGAGAAGATGCAAATACACAAAATAAGAAATGAGAAAGGCGATATCACCACTGACCCCACAGAAATAAAGACTATCATAAGAGGACATTTTGAAAAACTATATTCCAACAAAAATGACAATCTAGAGGAAATGGACAAATTCCTAGAAACACATAAACAGCCCATATTGACAAAAGAAGAAATTGATGATCTTAACAAACCAATCACAAGCAGAGAGATAGAATCAGTTATTAAAAATCTCCCAACTAAGAAGAGCCCAGGGCCAGATGGCTTCACAGGTGAATTCTATAAAACATTCCGGAAAGAACTGACACCAATCCTGCTGAAACTATTCCAAACCATCGAAACAGAAAGAACATTACCCAACTCCTTCTATGATGCCAACATTACCCTAGTACCAAAGCCAAACAAAGACATCACAAGAAAGGAAAATTACAGACCAATTTCTCTAATGAACCTAGACGCAAAAATACTTAACAAAATACTTGCTAATCGTATTCAACAACACATTAAACGAATTATACACCACGACCAAGTGGGATTCATCCCAGGTATGCAAGGATGGTTCAACATAAGAAAATCAATCAACGTAATACACCATATAAACAGATTGAAGGAAAAAAATCACATGATTATATCTATTGATGCAGAAAAAGCATTTGACAAAATACAGCACCCTTTCTTGATAAAAACACTCCAAATGATTGGAATACAAGGAAATTTTTTGAACATGATAAAGAGTATATATGAAAAACCTAAAGCCAATATTGTTTACAATGGAGAAATCCTAGACTCCTTCCCTCTAAACTCAGGAACAAGACAAGGATGCCCACTGTCGCCGCTCCTATTTAACATTGTCTTAGAAGTACTTGCTCGAGCACTGAGGCAAGAACCAGAAATAAAAGGCATTCAAATTGGAAAGGAAGAAGTCAAAATTTCATTATTTGCAGATGACATGATCCTATACATAGAAAACCCTGAGAGATCTACAACGAAGATTCTAGAACTCATAAATGAGTTTAGTAAAGTCGCAGGTTATAAGATCAATGCGCAAAAATCAGTAGCATTTCTGTACACCAATAATGAGCAAGATCAGGAGGAAATCAAGAAACAAATACCATTCACAATAGTAAATAAAAAAATCAAATACTTAGGAATAAATTTAACTAAAGAGGTAAAGAACTTATACACTGAGAACTATACAAGATTGTTCAAGGAAATCAAAGAAGACCTAAATAAATGGAAGACTATTCCTTGTTCATGGATAGGAAGACTGAACATTATTAAGATGTCTATCCTACCAAAATTGATCTACACATTCAATGCAATCCCAATAAAAATCAATGCAGCCTTCTTTAAGGAACTAGAAAAACTAACTATGAAATTTATTTGGAAAGGAAAGAGACCCCGAATAGCCAAAGACATACTGAAAAAGAAAAACGAAATTGGAGGAATCACACTACCTGACTTCAAAACATACTATAAAGCTACGGTGGTGAAAACAGCATGGTATTGGCATAAGGAGAGACATATAGACCAATGGAATCGAATTGAAAGCTCTGATATAGAACCTCACATATACAACCACATAATATTCGATAAAGCCACCAAACCCTCTCAACTGGGAGAGAGTGGCCTATTCAACAAATGGTGTCTGGAGAACTGGATAGCCATATGTAGAAGAATGAAAGAGGATTACCATCTCACACCTTATACAAAGATCAACTCAAGATGGATCAAAGACCTAAATATAAAAGCCAAGACCATAAAAACCTTAGAAAGCAGTGTAGGGAAACATCTACAGGACCTTGTAATAGGTAATGGATTTATGAATATCTCACCAAAAGCACGAGCAGCAAAAGAACTAATAGATAAATGGGACTTCCTCAAAATTAAAGCCTTCTGCACCTCAAAAGAGTTTGTCAAGAAAGTAAAAAGGGAGCCCACACAGTGGGAGAAAATATTTGGCAATCATATATCTGATAAGAAACTTATAACTTGCATATATAAAGAACTCCTACATCTTGAAAATAAAAAGATAAACAATCCATTTAAAAAATGGGAAAAAGACTTAAACAGACACTTCTCCGAAGAAGAAATACAAATGGCAAGAAAGCACATGAAAAAATGTTCCAAATCTCTAGCTATCAGGGAAATGCAAATCAAAACCACAATGAGATACCATCTTACACCCATAAGATTGGCAGCTATGAAAAAAACAGAAGAATACAAGTGCTGGAGAGGATGTGAAGGAAGGGGAACACTCATCCACTGCTGGTGGGAATGCAGAAGGATCCAACCATTCTGGAGAACAGTATGGCGGTTTCTCAAAAAACTAGCCATAGATTTGCCATATGACCCAGCAATACCACTGCTGGGAATATACCCAGCAGAACTGAAAACAAGAACACAAACCAATATATGTACACCAATGTTCATAGCAGCATTGTTCACTATTGCCAAAAGTTGGAATCAACCCAAATGCCCATCAACAGACGAGTGGATCAATAAAATGTGGTATATACACACAATGGAATACTACTCGGCTGTAAGAACAAACACACTACAAACACATGTGATAACATGGATGAATCTTGAGAACCTTATGTTGAGTGAAGCAACCCAGACATTGAAGGACAAATACTACATGACCTCAATGATATGAAATAAACAAGCTGCCCTAGATAGCAAGAGACTGAACGATAGGCTTGCAGGAAATCGGAGGGTGGAGGAAGGATATGAGCCGATGTCTGCAGGGGTGGAATTTAAGACGAGATGGTGGTAAGTATGAACACAAAGAAGAGATAAAAGGGGGGCAAGGGGTTGCCTTTGCTTGGGGCTTTGCGGGTTTGAGGGTGGCTGGGGAGGGACGGGTGGGTAACGTTGCCCAAAAGTGGGGGGAGGGAGGGGTAGCATACGAACCAGGAGAGGGTCAGGTGTTGGTGGAGAGTAAAATGCCGAGAAAATCATATCAAAATATAATAAAGAGGGTTACCTGTTTAGAATGCTCGGAGGGGAGGGTCTGATGCAGGACGGGCTCCTGGGGAATGTCTAAATGCTCATTCTGCCAGAGTGGGTGACACCATGGGGTAGAAACCCAAGTAGTGAGAGTGGGGGTGGACCCACATCCTGGGGAGGACTAATGCCATCCAATAGAGGGAACTGTATCCCTCGAGAGAAAGGGTGGCTCCCAGGGCATTGGGGCAGTTGAGCAAGTTAGGCCCTGAACACTATTCCATCTATCTCTGGAAGTGGCTCCTCAGGAAACGGAGGTTGGCTATCACTGAGGGCACCAAGGTGGAAGGGAAAATGGACGTTAAATGTGTGGAACCAAAGTAAATGGGGGGTAAGAGAGGAGTTTCTTGAGAGTACACAAGGATGGATATAAAACATGTAATATTACACCATAACATATAGGAGATGACAGACTGATAATGTAAACCATAATGTAAAACATAGGATAACTAAAAATGTAAAGAACTGTGTATCCTAAAGTATGCACCATAATGTAAATACAGATGTCACCTTGTTAGAAAGCTAATGTCTCAGACTCTGTACATCACTTTAAGTAAATATGATATGAATAGGACGTAAGAGTATCACTGTGGAAGGGAAAAGGTTTTCTGGTGGATGTGTGGGAGTGCTGTATATTATATATATACATTGCTGTGGTCTAGGACTCCTGTGAAGAAAAGCTGAATAATTAGGGGGGGGAAAAAAAAAAAAAAATAGGATGTGGAATTTTTTCAAGTCAACATTCTTTATCTAAGTTCTTTATCTAACTTTATCCAAGTTCTTTATCTATCCTTTAAACTCATCGCTATATGCCATTCCCTAGTAAGGGACCATGACATTATATTGGGCTTCAAATTTCGGGGAGTTCTGGATCACAGAGTGTTTCAACAATGGCAATGGAGGGATACTGGTATGGGATACCAATGACAGATGATATATGACTGACAGGGAGCTGTACAGAACATATGTCCAGGGTGCATGGTAATGTTTGGATATACTCATAGTGGCAACAATTAAAAACCACAGTAGGGGGGGTACTGGGTTCCTGGCCAGTGGTGCTCTGTCGTGGTCCCTAGGGGAGCAGCGACAGTCTCCCAGGTACAGTGGTGGGGACCGGGAGGGAGTGAGGGTTCAACAGTGAGCCCCTGATACTAATGACTATGCTTGTGAGCTGATAAACCCAAAATAACAACAAGGCCTAGAGCAACTTTGTGCCTGGGAATTTCCTTCTGTCAGCCTTCATGTTACTCAAATGTGGCCAGTCTCGAAGCCAAACTCAGCATGTAAATGCAATGCCTTCCCCCCAGCGTGGGACATGACACCCGGGGATGAGCCTCCCTGGCAACGAGGGACCACTATCAACTACCAACTGATGATGCAACTGGAAAATGACCTTATACGGAAGGTTCAATGCGGATCAGCAGAATATCCATGTCTACATAAAATACCATGACTTTAAAATGCTGTTTGACCTAAAGTAAGGGGGAAATGGAAAGGAGAAATGAGTTTATATGGCTACGAGTTTCTAAAAAAGAGTCTGGAGGCTGGCAGAAGGTTTGCCCTCATGCACAACTGAGCAGAGTCAGAGAGACAGATAAAGCAGATACAACCCCCAGATATTGGTTCCTTTGAGGGCTAAAGAGACCCATGGGAGTTATGGTCATGGCCGATGGGGTTAACTACCAGGGCAGATGGCCCCTCTTTGGAAATGGTGTTTATGTGTGATGAATCTGGACTCAGATGGGATCTCCCTTCATAAGACTTTCATGCTAATGTGCTGGAGGTGCAGTTAATGTTGGGGTTTAAGATATATTTAGGGGATTTGAATCTCTGGACTGACAATGTGATAGCCAGATCCTGAGCCTCAACAGACTCCAGCACCTACAATCTGATTTATTGGACTTACCACACTCAGCTAAGATGGAGGTGAAGAAGGACAACCACCACACCATGGAGCCTAGAGTGATTACAACTGAAAATGGGAGGATTGCATCCAGCATCCAGGTGGAATCTGAGCCTCCTCTTGACATAAAGGTGCAATGGACACAACCAATCCAGTGTCCACATAGAAGAGGTGGCATTGGATTGGGAAAAGTGGACATAATGGACAAAGGGTATGGGGAAAGGCAGGAAGAAATGAGAGGTGGAGGCGTCTTCGGGACATGGAGCTGCCCTGGATGGTGCTTCAGAGGTAATCACCGGACATTGTAAATCCTCACAGGGCCTACATGATGGAATAGAGGAGAGTATGGGCCATGATGTGAACCAATGTATATGAGGTGCAGAGGTGCCCAAAGATGTACTTACCAAATCCAATGGATGTGTCATGATGATGGGAACGAGTGTTGTTGGGGGGGGGGGAGAGGGGGGGTGGGGGGGTGGGGTTGAATGGGACCTCACATATATATTTTTAATGTAATATTATTACAAAGTCAATAAAAAAATTAATAAAAAAAAAAAAGAAATATGCCCAGAGCCTTCTTCATGATAAAGGCTTACATTCCGGGTGGGGGGTGGGGGTGGGGGGAAGCAAGGGGTGGATATCCTTTACCAGATCTTGTTCCAGAGCCCTGGGACTCCAGGCTTCCTTAGCCTTTTTTCTCTCATCTACGTGGGGAAGGGTAGGATAAAGGAGAAGCAATACCAAAAGGGCCCACTAAAAGACTGATTGAGTGCTCATCTTATCATAGTGTGTTATATCATTGGGTGGAGATCCATACAATGAGTGGAAAGGTGTACCACACCTGGGGAGGCCTAATGTTCTCCAACGGAGGGAATTGTGTCTCTCGAGAGAATTGGTAGCTCCCAATAGGGGAGGTCAGTCCAGTATGTCAAGCCCTCAACATTGTTGCAAGTATCTGTGAATCTGGACCTTCAAGCAGTGAAGCTTGGTTGTCACTGTGGACCCTGAAGAGAGGGAGAGAGAGAAATAGAATAGATGAAAGCATGGTAACTAGGGGGCAATGGAAGTGTTCCACAAGCTCATGCAAAGATGGATATAGGACATGTTAATTTTCACCAAAAATGTATGAAAGCCTATAGGCTAAAATGTAAACCATAAAATAACTAAAAATTTAGAAAATTGTACAGTCTAAAATATAAACCAAAATGGAACCATGTTTAGTAGCTATGTTTCAATATCTGTACATCAGCTGCACCAAATATAACATGAACATGTAAAAAGATCATTCCTGGGACAGGGGAAAAGGGGTCTGATGTTAGATATATGGGAGTCCCCTATATTGTATATGTGACTTACTGTGATGCAAAACTCTTTTGAAGACAAAATTAAAAATAAAAAAACAAAAGGATATAGACAATGAGGAAGAAATGAAAGAAATTGCCTTGTCACTGTACATACAGGGCAACACCTATACAGTGATAAAAGGCAAAATGCCAAAAACAAAGTTTATGCTATTTTTTACTTTTTAATACCCCAATTTATTTTTACTTTATTTTAGTTTTTCTGAATTAATACGTATTCTATTTCTAATCTTTAAACCTATCATTACTATTTCATTTTCTTTTTAATTGAATTTGGCATTATGATAGGCTTCATTTTTGAAGAAGTTTTGGAACACAGAGGGATTCAACTATAGCAGGGGAAGAACACTGGTGTGGGCTGTTACTGATGGGGGACACATGGTTGGGAGCAAGTTCTCCAGAGCATGTATATAGGGTATATAAAAATGTTCAGATATTCATTGGGTATTTTCATAGTAGTTACCATTACAAATGACAACTGAGGGAGTGCTGAGTTCCTAGCCAGGGGAGCTCTGTCACATTCCCCAATGGAACAGCAACAATTCCCCAAGTGCAAGGGCAAAGACCAATTAAGAAGGTCTAGTAATGGAGCTCTCGATATTGATGACTATGCTTATGAGCCTGTGCACCTGAAATTTGAACTAGGCTAGAGATGCAGGGTGCCTATGAGTTATCTCCTGAGAGCCTCCATGTTGCTCAAATGTGGCCACTCTCTAAGCCAATCTCAGCACGTAAGTGCATTACATTCCCCCCAGCATGGGACATGACTCCCAGGGATGAGCCTCCCTGGTGCCAAGGGATTACTACCAATCACTAACTTGTGATTCAACTAGAAAAAGACCTTGAATAAAAGGGGGAAATGGTAAAGACAAATGAACTTATATGGCTAAGAGTCTTCAAAAAAGAGTCAGAAGGTCACCAGAGGGGTTGTGCTTACTCACACCTCAGCAGGATCCCAGAGACAACCAAAGTAGATGCAATCCCAGGTACTGGTGCTTCTGAGGGCTACAGAGACACACAGTTCTATGGTGATGGAAGCTGGCTCTGGAGTTCGGTGCCTTGTCAGTGGGCCCGACTTTGTAATTTGTGTTCCTGAGTGTGATGAAGCTGGACTCAGATGTGACCTTTCTACAAATGCCTCTGTCACTTTTACTGAACCTGTGATTGGTGCTGGGGTTGGTATATACTCAGGAGACTTGAATCTCTGGACTGTCCATGTGCCAACTGGGCCCTGAACCTCAGCAGAGTTGCAACTCCTACTCTCCAGTTCTCTGGACTTACCCAGGTCAGCTAACAAGGAGGAGAAGATGGTTAACCACTACACCAGCCTACAACTCCAAGCAGGTGAATCACATCCATCAACCATGTCAGATCTAAGCGCCCTCTCAATATAGAAGTGGAGTGGACATCACCATCCCAGGGTCCACAAGATAGAGGAATAAAATATGGATTAGAGTGGACTTACTGATATTCTACTATAGAACTATTGTGACTAGTAATGGAAGAAACTGTAGCACTGATGTGGAGAAAGTGACCATGGTAGTTGCTGAGGTCAGGAAGAGGGAAGAAGAGATGTGATGTGGGGCATTTTCGGGACTTAGAGTTATCCTAAATGATATTGCAGGGACAGATGTTGAACATTATATATCCTGCCATAACCCACTGAAAGTACTCGGGGAGAGTATAAACTACAATGGAAACTAAAATCCATGCAGTGCAGCAGTGTTCCAAATGTATCCACCAAATGCAATGAATGTGCCACAATGATGAAAGAAGTTGTTGATGTAGGAGGAATAGTGGGGGAGTGGGGAGGTGGGTATATGGGACCGTCTTATATTTTTTAATGTAACATTTTATGTGATCTATGTATCTTCAAAACAAACAATTAAAAAATTAAAAAAAGAAAGATTATAGAATTCTCTCCCTCCACCCACACCTTTCCACCATATCAATGGGGCTCCAGTATGATAATAATGGATTACAGCTGAAAGAGCTACAGGACACATTCTCTCTGAGGAAGAGCACTTAGGACAGCCCAACATCAAAAGGCAAGACAAAAAAAAAAGTACTAGAAGAATTGGAAATATCTAGCATCGAAAGCTACTGCAAACACAGTTCCACTCTTATCCAGATTAACATAAATTCTCACATTATAAGCCTTTAATCAGTATCCATTACCTGATACAACATGTTTAGCTTTCAACAAAAGTTGCAAAGTACACTAAAAGGAAAAAAAAAAAATAACTTGAAGCAACAAAGCCAGCATCAGAACCACATACAGATATAACACTGATATTGGAAGTAAGAGATAGGGAATTTAGAAAAACTATTACTATGATTAATATGTTATAAACTCTAACAGGAAAAGTGGAAAACATGAAAGAACAGATGAATAAAATAAACAGAGAGATTAGAATTCTATGTGAGAACCTAAGTGAAATGCTAAAAATAAAAAACACTGCAATAGAAATGAAGAAGGCCTTTAATAGTCTCATCAGTAGACACAAATGACCAAGAAAAGAATCATTGAGCTTAAAGATAGGTCAATAGAAACTCCCCAAACTGAAATATAAAGGGAAAAAAGAATGAAAAGCAAAACTGAAAAGAGAACTAAATATACAAGTACCGTGAGATTTCAAAAGATGAAACATCCATAATTGGAATGCCAGAAGGAGCAAACTAGAGAATGGAGCAGAAGAAAAAAGTGAAATAATAATGACTGAGAACTTTCCAAATTAATGATGGACATCAACCACAGAACCAGGAATCTCAGAGAACATCAATCAGAGAAAATACCAAAAGAAATTCACTAAGCATATCATATTTAAACTGCAGAAAACCAAAGACAAATGGAAAATCTTGAAAGAAGCCAGAGGAGAATTAAATACCTTGTCTATAGAAGAACAAGGATAAGAATTACAGTACATTTATCATCAGAAACCATGCAAGCAAGAAGAAAGTAAAAATAATTAAAATTGAAAATCAATCAATATAATCCACCACATCAACAGACAACAGAAGAAAAATCATAGGATAATGTCAGTTGACACAAAAAAAGCATTTGGCAAAATCTAAAGCCATTCATGGTTTTTAAAAAGCATTTAGCAAACTAAGACTAGAGGGCAGTTTTCTCAAATTGATAAAGTACATCTACCAAAAACCTCAGTTAACTTTCCCACTAAATTTGAAAGCAAAGAAAAATTTCCTCTCCCTTCAAATTTAATAAGACTAACTATTGTCCTAGATAGTACAATATGACAAGAAAAGGACAAAAAAGGAATAAAAGATTGAAAAGACATGATATTGCAGTGACAGATACAGGCCATTGTATATTTTGCCATAACCTACAAAATTGTATGGGACAGAATGCAAACTATAATGTAAACTGTAGTCCATGGTTAGTAGCAATGCTTCAATATGTGTTCGTCAATTGTAACAAATGTACACACTAATGAAGGATGTTGTTAATGTGGGAAAGTGTGGGAAGGGAGTGGAGCATATGGAAATCCCTTATTTTTTTATGTAACATTTATTTAATCTAAAACTTCTTTAAAAATAAAAAAAATAATTTAAAAAAAGTTTGGAAAGAAAGAAAAGAAATTGTCTCTATTCACAGGTGACATTCTTTTTTACCAGGAAATCTCAAAGAACTGATGCAAAAACACTTTCTGGAATTAATGAACATTTGAACATGTAGAAAGGTTGCAGGTTACACAATTAACATACAAGAGTCAATTGCTTTCATATATATATAGATACACACACATATACGTATATGTATAGATATACCTGTATTTGTATGTATATATGAGTGATGAAAAACTGGAATGTGAAATTAAAAAGACAATATCATTTGTAATAGCACCTAAAAATAAAATACTTAGATATAAATGTAAGAAAATATGAACAAGGCCTACCTATATGAGAAAAACTACAGAACACTGATGAAAAAAATCAAAGATCTAAATAAATGAAGTGATATTCCATGTTTATGGACTGGAAGACTCAATATTGTCGGTTAAGATGTCAATGCTTCCCAACGTGATCTTTAGATTCAACTTGATCTATAGATTCAATCCCACTCAAACCACTAGCAAGCTATTTTGTAGATATCAACAAACTGATTCTAAAGGTTATAAGGAAATGTAAAAAGCTTGACTGGTCAACAAAATTCTGAAAAAGTAAAAGAATAATGTTGGAAGACTAAAGCTATCCTATTTCAAGACTTCTTATAAGGCTACAGTAATCAAAATGGCATGATAAAGGCAAAAGAATAGACATAGCTCAATGGGACAGAATAAAAAACCCACAATAGCCTCAAAAAAATATAGTCAATTGAACTTTACCAAAGGAATACAGGTAATTCAATAGAGAAAGGATAGTCTTCTCATCAAATGTTTCCAGAAAAATTGAACATCCCTAGGCAAAAAAAAAGACCTTAAATTTTACACAAATATTAACTTGAAATGGATTATAGATCTAAATGTAAAGTGTGAACCTATAAATGTTCTTAAAGAAAACATTATCCCAACTAATTTGAAAACTATAGACCTGCATGGGAATATTAAGAACAGCTTTTATTCATAATCACCCGAAACTGGAAACAATCAAGATGCCCTTCAATACAGGAATGGGTAAGCAAACTATGCTACAGTCATGCAGTGGATTATTAAGTAATAAAAAAAGGAATTATCAAGCTACAGAAAGACATGGATGAAACTTAAGTGCATATTTCTAAGTGAAAGAACAAATCCTAAAAAAGCTACACACTAACACCTTGTAAGAGTGATGTACATTTGTTCTAGTTCATGGAAGAACATTCTTACAAAGGTGTAATAAGGTGATATATGGGGGAAAATATCTAATGCAAACTATGGACTATAGTTAATAGTAATATTGTAATATTTTTTCATCAGTTGTAACAAAGATACCACACCAATACTAAGGATCAGTAACGGGTAGATAAGGGGTAAGAGATTTTTCTTTTTGGAGCAAATGAAAATGTTCTAAAATTGATTGTGGTGATGAAAACACAACTCTGATTACACTGAGAGCATTGATTGTACACTTTGAATTGATTGTATGGTGTGTGAACAAAACTTTTTTTTAAGCCATATATTATATGATTCCAATTATATGATATTTAGGGAAAGGCAAAACTATAGAGATAGTAAAAAGCTCAGTGGTTGCCAAGGATTCAGGGGAGAGGATGTTAAGTAAGTGAATCACAGGGGATTTTCTTAACATGGTAAAACTATTCTGTACAATATTCACAATAATGGTGAATACGAGACAGTAAAAACCCATAGAGCTTTTCAGCAAAAGAAGTAAACTTCAGTTATGAAAAAAATTTTTTTTAATCATTCAGGAGGTCAGAAGATCACAGCAGAAAATACAGGATGGAATGAAAGAATCTAAAAATATTGCAAATATATGAAATAACTTTATTGAAGGACGGGGTATAAGGTGCTGACCCAAGTAACTTTGGAAATAAGTGGAGTCTATAAGAGTAAAGGCAAAAGGCACTGTGCTTAAGCACTGTATTCTAGCTAATAAAAGTTGTTTCCCATGGAAGGACAGTTAATTCTGAAAGCACTATACATGTACACTGGAATTGAACAATGAACAAAATAGGTGGCAGGTAGTGCAAACCAGATTTCTTATTGTTGGAATGGGAAATTATAGGTACACAAGGGTGGAAAGCTAGAAGGATCTATGTGGTAATGGATTAGAGTTGTAGACATTAGTATAAACTCATGTCTACCTCAATACAGATACAGTTTTTACATACAGAATTATTTTTAGACAAATGTGTATACATGTGTTAGAACACACACATATATCTCCTTGTTCTATCAGTTGAGGACACAATAGCACCCAGATATTGTTTTGTTTTGTTTTTTAATTTTTAAAGAAGCTTTGGATCATATAATTGTTACATCAAAAATACAGAAGATTCCTAAATACCTCACTCTCTTCCCCTCCCACACTTTCCCCCATTAACAACATCTGTAATTAGTGTGGTACATTTGTTACAATTGATGAAAACATATTGAAACATTGCTACTAACCAAGGACTATAGTTTACATTATAGTTTACACTTTAACCCACACAATTTTATAGGTTTTGCCAAAATGTGCAATGGCCTGTATCTGTCATTGCAATGTCATGCAGGACAATTCTAATGTCCCAAAAATGCTCTCATATTACACCTATTCCTTCCTCTCCCTCCACTCAGAACCTCTGGTGGCCAGTGCCTTTTATATCAATGATACAACTTCTTGCATTGCTATAATAATAATGTCCACTTTATCCATAGTTGCATTCCCCCCTTATGTTTGTTCACTTCTCAATCTTGAGGATTTGGGGATGCAGATATTGATTTTTAATATGTGACAGTTTGAAGCTTTGTGCATCCCAGAAAATTATGTGCTTAAGCTTAATCTGTTCTTGTGGGTATGGGACCCTTTTGATTGGACGGCTTCAGCTGAAGGTCTGTGATTGGATTGTGGGATCTAGGGTGGGTCTAGGTCTTCTTGGTGGAATCCTTATAAATAAAGGATTAAAAGCAGCAGATTCACAGGGAAAAAAGCAGCAGGGACAAAGAAGCCCCAAGAGGCTGAGAAAGAGGACCCAGAGCATAGAGGCATGGAAAGAGATCCTCAAGAGGCCAAAAGAGATGAGACCTAGAGGAGAGGGGAGAGATAAACCATATGCCTGACTGCCCACAGCTGACCATTGATAAGGTGTCTCTGATAATGCCTTGTTTTGGACATTTTCACAGCCTAGGAACTGTAAGCTTTTAGCCTAATAAATTCCCATTATAAAAGCCAACCCATTTGTGGTATATTGCATCCAGCAGCTTTTAGCAAATTAAAACAGAAATTTGTACTGGAAAAATGGAATGCTGCTGCTACAAAAATACCAAAAATGTTGGAACAGTTTTATAAAAGGGCAAGGTATAGATTCAGGAAAAATTGTGAGATTTTGATAGAAAAGACCTAGAATGCTTTGAAGAGAACTGGAAGGAAAGTGACCCTTGCTTTACAGTGGCAGAGAATTTGGCAAATTTGACTCCTGATGTTAGATGGAGGGCAGAATTTGAAAGTGATGAGTTTGGATATTTAGCTGAGGAGATTTCCAAACTAAATGTAGAAAATGTGACCTGGCTTCTCCTTGTAGCTTATAGCAAAATGCAAGAGGAAAGGAATAAGCTGACGACTGAACTCCTGCATATGAAGAAAACCAGAAATTGATGGTTTTGGAAAATTCTGAGTTTCCAGAAAACAAGTCCCCAGAGAATAGGACACTATGTGAGGAATTAACTGAACATGGGACCAGCCAGTCATTTCAGTATGAGTCAGGACTGGAAATGTAGTTATCCAGAAGGGATTTGTGGAATGGCCCAATGTCTGATGGCTGGGATCCCTGTGAATTGCACGCAAAACCAATAAGCTTTTTGCGCGATCTTTATGAATGAAACCATTGTCAGCATGAGCTAAAGGAACAGAAAAGGGAGAGATTGAAGGAAAAAAGACTTCAAGGTCAAAACCATAGAAACTGGGTCTGGACTTAAGCTATCTTCTCGGGCCAAGAGAGGGACCTACCCATGTATGCAGAAAGGGTGACTTTGCCCAGGCATATGAAGAGGACAGTCTTTGCACCCCATTGTTCAGGGGGAGTGCTGCCACCACAGGCTTTAGGGAGGGTGGAGCACCTTTCCCGGGCATAGGGAGAGTTAGAACACTCACTCCACTGTTCTGAGGGGATTGAACACATGCCCCGGAGATTGGTGAGAGTCTGGGTGTCACCCCAGACTCTTGGAAGATAAGGCCTAGAGCTCTGCCACCACCCATATGCTTCACAAGGGTGAAACCAAGAAATGGCCACTGGGCAAGTTGTTGGAAGGGGTGGGACTCCTGCTCTATGAGGCCCCAAGGAGAAGATACCATTGTTCTATGGATGACTCTCAGACTTTGAAATATAATGGAGTACAACCTGCAGGTTTACAGAACTGTTTGGGACCCACGACCCGTTTACCTTCCAGTTTCTCCTTATGGGTATATGGCAATGGCAATGTTTATTCTATGACTGTCGCTCCTCTGTGTATTGGAAGCAGATAACTTGTTTTCTAAGTTTTGCAGGTCCAAAGCTGGAAGAGAATTCTGCCCCAAGACAGACTGTATGCCTATAACTGGTTTTGATGAGACTTTGTTCTTAGCATTGTTACTGAAATGATTTAAGGCTTTTTGAAATATTGTGATGGACTAAATGCAGTTTTCACATGGAAAGAACATGTCTTTCTGGGATCCAGAGGGTGGAATGCGACCATTCGAAGCTGGGTGGATCCCAGAAAATCATAACTTTGGGGTTAACCCATTCCTGTGAGTATGGGACCCTTTTGATTGGATTGCTTCAGGTGAGGATCTTCGATTGGATTGTGGGACCCAGAATGGGTCTTGTTCATCTTGCTGAGTCCTTTATAAATGGAGGACTAAAATCAGCAGAGACACGGGGAAAAAGTGGAGAGACAGAAAAACACCGAGAGACTGAAAGAGAGGTCCCAGAGGCCAGAGGCTGGAATCAGCAGAGCACAAAGGCACAGAAAGAAGCCACTAAGAGGCTGAAAGAGACAAGGTCTCGAGGGGAGAGCAGAGAGAATCCATATGTTCAATTGCCAATAGCTGAGCTCAGGGAGAGTTTCACCTGCCTTAATTTGGGCAGAGCATCCATTATGCCCTGCCATTTGCCCAATCACTAACAATTGAGCTTGGAGAGAAGGCATCTTTAATTGACAAAGCCACATGCTTGATCACCCACAACCAACCTTTGGTGAGAAAGCACCTCTGATGATGCCTTGATTTGGATATTTTCACAGCCTCAGAACCAAGCTGTTAATCTAATAAATTCCCATTATATGAGTCAGCCCATTTCTGGTATATTGCTCCCAGCATCTTTCAACATACTAAGACATAATGCCACTGTCCAATAAAAAGAACCAAAGGTCCTTGGAAAAATGACTGATTCTAGGACTGGGGCAGGAAATATACAAGATAAGCCTAGAGCATATTTATATAAACAACTGATAAAATATATAAATAAGTGGGGAAGAATAGACAAATTTCCCATGCAGAAGAATTCCAAATAATATATATAGATATAACAACTTACAATTGGTGAAGCATAACTCCACATTCTTTAAGTGTAGGCTATGCACGATGACTTCCTCCCAAAGAGCACAGTAAGGAAAGGGGGTGAAAAGCATATTTACAGTGGAGAGAACTGGCAAACACTATCTCATCCAGGTTTTCAAGGGTAACATCATGATAAGTCATACTGACAATATGTATCCTTGATATGATGTGATGAAATAGTGCTTGACTTCAACATTTTTCCTCTCTAAAGCACAAAAACTCTATGTACTCAGGGGGAAAATATCAGGCAAATAGCATTTAAGGAAAATTCTTCAAAATACCTCCCAGGACTCTTCAAAACTGTCAAGGTCATTAAAAATAAGGAAAATGTTAAAAAACCATCTGTGGTGATTTGGAATTACGTATCTCAAAAACACATGTTCTTAAATTTAGTCCATTCCTGTGAATGTTAACTCTTGATAATCAGACTTTTTGATCAGGTTATTTCAGTTTAGCTATGGCCCAGCTGAATCAGAATGGATCTTAATCTTATTAGGGAATGTCAGAGAGAGAGAGAGAAAGTTAGAGGAAACAGCCAGAAGTTTAAGCTATGGCCCAGCTGAATCAGAAAGGGGACTAATCTTAACAGGGAAGGTCAGAGAGAGAGAGAGAAAGTTAGATGGAACAGCCAGAAGTTTAAGGTCAATGTAGCCAGAAAGAGAATGTGGAAGACAGAGAGGCCACCATGTGCATTGCCACATGACAGAAAAACCAAGGTTCCAGAATCACTGGCAGCCAGCCCCAGAACACCAATCTTATGGAAGAAAGCATCACCTTGATGACATCATGATTTTGGAGTTCCCCTAGCCTCAAACACCATGAGCCAAAATTAACATTGTTTAATCCAATCCATTGCATGGTATTTGCTTTAGAAGCCAGGAGACTAAAACATTATCACAGCCAAGAGAGCAGCCAAAGGAGACATCACTACTAAATATAACATGATATCATAGATGGGAGCCTAGAACTTAAAAGGATATTGGGTTAAAAGTACGGAAGTCTGGATAAAGTACGTATGGACTTTTGTTAATAGTAATATAGCAATACTGGTTCATTAATTTAAATAAGTTTAAATTATTAGATGTTAATAATAGAGGAGTCTAGGGATCAGTTATGTGGGAACTCTCTACTATTTTGCAGTTTTTCTGTAAATCCAAAACACTGCTAAAATTAAAAGTTTATTTTTAAAGTAAAGAATAAAAAAAACAGAAAAAAAGATATTCAGGCTCATTGCTCACTAGGGAAATGCAAACTAAAATACTATGACATACTACTTCCCACCTATTGAAAAATTTAAAAGATTAACCATTCCAAGTGATGATGAGGATGTGGAGCGACTAGAACATCATACCCTGCTGATGAGAATCTAAAATGGTGCAACCCCTTTGGAAAACTGTTTGGCAATTCTTTAAAACATCAAATGTACAACTACCATTTGAACTAGCATTTCAACTTCAAGGTGCTTATCCAGTATAAAAGAAAGCTTATGTCCATATAGAGATATATACACAAACGTCCATAGACACTCTATTTGCAATAGCCAGAAACTGGAAAGAACTCAAATGCCCATCAATAGGTGAAAGGACAAATTGTAGTAATATTTATAAATGGAATATTACTGTTATTAAAAAGGAACAAACTACTAATACACAGAACAACATGGATAAATCTCAATATACATTTGCTGACGGGAAGGGGACTTGGCCCAGTGGTTAGGGCGTCCATCTGCCACATGGGAGGTCCGCGGTTCAAACCCCAGGCCTCCTTGACCCGTGTGGAGCTGGCCCACACACAGTGCTGATGCGGTGCAAGGAGTGCCCTGCCACGCAGGGGTGTCCCCACATAGGGGAGCCCCACGTGCAAGGAGTGCGCCCCGTAAGGAGAGCCGCCCAGCGCGAAAGGAAGTTCAGCCTGCCCAGGAATGGCGCCACACACATGAAGAGCTGTGTGACCCAACAAAAAGAAACACAGATTCCCGTACCACTGACAATAACAGAAGCAGACAAAGAACACGCAGCAAATAGACACAGAGAACAGACAACTGGGGTGGGGCAGGTAGGGGAGAGAAATAAATAAATCTTATATATATATATATATATATATATATATATATATATATATATATATATATACTTTTGCTGAGTGAAAAACAGATGAAAAAGAAGTCGTACTATATGGCTATATTTATATAAAACTTTAATGAATCCATAGTAACAGAAAACACATCAGTTGTTGCCTGGGTTGAGGGTGGATCAGGAGGAACAGTTTGCAAAGGAGCATGCATGATTTGCAGGATGACAGATATATTCACTATCTTGATTGTGGTGATGTGTCATAGGTGTATACATATGTCAAAATTTATCAAATTATACATTGGAAATGTGCCAGTTATAGAAAATATGTATAAAGCTGAATAATAAAAAAATATGCAGTTAAAACTAATAGAGCTTCAAGTTTTCTGAGTGAGAAAAACAAAATTACACACAACATAATTATTCATAGTATCCACAAAGACATTTTTAAAATTTGTTTCAGGAAGCAATAGATGGCTATGATTTTTTTTCCAATTTTTTTCTAGATATAAAGATTAATTTCATGTTGTTGGTAAAAAAAAAAAATCTGTGCACTTCCAAAAATGTTTTTCTAATGAAAGAAACAAAATATATAAAACATAATAATCTCTCCCAATGCCCCCACATCCTATTAATGCCCAACCACACCCACAGAACAGTTGCAAATCCTAAAAGAAAAGATCAACACCATGTGTCTCTAGATTTACTGTTGAGTTGTGCACTAGAAGTTTCCACAAAATTAATTCAGTCAAGCAAGAAGTGCAATAAGTATAAATTCTCTCTTGCTTAAAAGAAAAGACCATTCTAATTTTAATACTTACCCAATTATTAATCAAGAAAACATAAAAATAGATGTATTAGATTCCATGAGTTTGTCTGTAGAGAAAGACTTCATTTATTAAGCATATTATAAAATGAAAATCTTAATAGATTAAAATAGTCAGCATTATATATTTAGCTTGATAAATAGAAACAACTAGAGCTAGCAAATTTGTATAACTATTGTGTTTTGTTGTTGTGGTTGTATCAATTATAATCTTAAACTGAAAATTTTCATGAATTTTTATGAGTTTCTTATGAATAGACATACTATTTAGTGTTGAAACTTCTCCTCAGGTAGAATTTTAGTACAGTCTGTCTCTTTCAGGGAATAGCTTAAACTGAGCCAGAGCAAAATCTAAACATAATGGAAGGAAAGATTCTAAGAGATACTATGGGAAGTCATGCAATAATTCATCTTTGATATCCTACATAGTCTGTTTTCAACTTCCCTCCCATTTATTGAGCTCAGTGCTCTCATGCTAAGACATAAAACCAACTTTTACAGAAAGGCAGCATGGGAAAATAATAATAATAATAATAATGGTTACTGGGTGGTTATTTATTGAGAACTTAGTATGTGCCAGGTAGTCTTGTAAAAGCATTTAAACTGATAATAGTTTTATGAGGTTAGTTTATTATCATCCCCATTTTACATCATAGGAATAGAGACAAGGGAAATTAAGTGACTGCCCAAGGTCACACAGCTAGTGAGCAGCAGAGCCAGGGTTTGAGATCAGGCAGTCTGGCTCCAGAGCCCACAATCCTGACACGTACTCTAAAGGCGTCCCAGTTGTGGGCTGTGTTGCCAGGCAGACCTGGACCTAGATTCTCCTTCTTTCACTATCTGTTTACCATGCAGAACTTCTCTTCCTCGGTCTTTTAAATGTGCTGATCCCTGAGGATGTGATGGAAATTCACTGAGATTATATAAATCTCTGGCCACAGATCCAGCCACAGGAGGCATCTTACCTATGGTTACATAGCCACTGGAGATTCAACGATGTATAAGACATCTTTGGAAGAGCTCACCTTTGAGAGGAGGAGAGCATCTGCAGTATTAGTATCACAACTGCAAATTCTTCATTAAGTACACAAGGAATTGCCTCCATCTTTTCCATACACTGCATACACTCCAAATGGCCACTGCTTTGTTTTGCTGACTACCTCACAAGATGGGTTGGTACTCTGGATCATTGACTTCCAAGCTTGTTCTTCTACCTCCTGCTGCCTGTACAGTCTGTGACAGGCTCCTAAATCTGGTGAAAATATATCATTATTATGTGGTGCTTTAGAAGACCAAATGATATTGAACATAGAGTGTTTAGACAGTAAGGATCATCGGTTCCAGTTCTCAGGGGGAAAGTTTAGTGATGAAACGCAGGAAACTTCATGATGCCACACAATAAGGGATCCATTTCCAACATGCAGTCCCATGAAGGATTTTCAAATATCCTTGCCCTTACTAGAAAAACGGAATACAAAGTTTATTTATAGAGCTGGCCCTGTAAAGGAATCCAAATACAGAAGAGTCAGGATACAGAAGAGCTCAAGATCATAAAAACATTAACCAGCATTTTGCAAAACACATTGAAGTAAAACAAATGTTCTATAGAAATTTGTTGTTATTAAAAACAAATAATGACTAAATCCATAAACTACATAAAATAAATAAAGCAGGGCTTTTGGACAAGGTGTATAAATTATTCGAGACAATTATATGAGGAGATGCAGAGACTTTACAAAAAAGAATCTTTCAATGTACATTGCATGTTTTCTTTTGGTTGGGTAGCATTGGTCAGTTACATTAAAGTAGGGATAGTAAGGTTAATTAATAAAAATTCAGTAGGTTTGCACAGTTGGTGAGACTGTGGGGATTAGGTAATGCAATAAAAAGAGGAGACCGTAAAGCATTTGTGGTCTTGGACTGGATGGAGGATGATCAAATGGAACAAAAGATTCAGGTGAAACAAACTACACAATAGCACTCCTTCTCATGCTAATATATTAAAATTAGAAAGTATAAATGCAAATGAAGTAATTAGTAGTCAGGGCAGAGTCACAAATGCCACTTTAGCAAAAGACCAGTGCATGATTTAGGAAGGGCTTATGCTGGACACAAAGAATGATATCATAGAGCTATAGACTAGGTTTGTAATAGGGTTGGGAAGGGCCTGTTGTTTCTCTTTTGAAAGATCAAGATCAGTGTAAATAAACTAAATGTTTGTGTCCTAAATTACCCCACCTGTCTTGCCTAACACCATGAAGGTGAAGAAGAAAATCTTAAAAAGAACGGGTAGGTTATGTAACAGTCCTTGGTGATTGCTTTGCTTTTATGAAGACTTAAGATTCAAACAAAATAAATAACCTTCATTCAGTATTGGTTAAATAAATCATGGCATATCTAAACAATAGAATGCTATAGATCCATTAAAATCATATCATAGAAAATTATTGAATCACATGGGAAAATGATCATGATATAGTAGTGTTAAGTGAAAAACAGTTTTTATAATATATAACATGACTCTAAGGATATAATAGTGAACAAAGTAGATAAAAGCACTGCCTCCATGGAGTTTATAGTCTATGAACACAAAAAATATGTATATTAGTCTATATTTGTTCATTGTCTGTCTAGTATCTTTTTTGGAAACTAATTCTTCTCTACTCTGATTCTAATAATTATCTGCAGTCCTTGAGTATTTACTGATGGGCCTGGCCCTGACTTCTCTAACCCTCTACAGCCCTTGAAGTGGGAAGACAACCCAACTGTAGTCAGTCAGGGTAGCACAGCCCCTGAATATAGTGCTTTGTTAAATAGTAAGCACAGTACCTAAACCAGGAACATCAGAATCTTCAGTGACACTTTTGTCAGAGCCAAAAGAAATAAATACCTCTCCTTCTGTTAAACTTTCAGGGTGGGAATCTTACGCTATTTGTGGCCATCATACCCACTACTTGAAGGGAACCCAAATGAGAATTAGAGAGAAAGAGGGAACCCTGATAACCTCTTTTTAATTTTTTTTAACTTGACATCCTTTGACTGAAGTTTCCTTCTACAGCAAAGGAATAAAAGTTCTAGCTAAAACAAACATTTAAAGGCTATTTCAATGATATCTGATTATATCATTGGGCCAGTAGAGGCATCTGTTTGCATTTATTAATATGCATTAGGAAAATGTCCTGTGTTGCAGTTTGAATTTGGTGAATCCCAGAAAAAAAAAATGTTTTTTAACTAATCCTTTCCTGTGGGTTTGAGGACCTTTTATTGCACTAAATTCAGTTAAGTTACCTTTTATTAGATCACTTGATTAGATGGAGTTAGGGCTTTTGACTGGAACACATCACTGAGGCATGACCCAAGTTGGTGTGACAAGGTCTTATATAAACTGAGAACTGAAAGCAGAGGCACACAGAAAAGGGAGCTCTACCATTTTAATCCTGCTGTGTGAGAGAGAGAGAATTCCAGGTTCATCCATAACTGAAGAAAGACAGAGAAGCCCTGAGAGGCTCAAGGAAATGAGTCCCACGGAGAAATGTCAGATAGCCACAGCTGAGCTCCAGGAGAAAGCAGAGAGAAACCAGCACTTCTGCCATCTTGCCCTGCCATGGGGCAGGACTCCAGGATCTGCTAGCAGACAACATTTTGTGAGAAAACATTTCTGATGATGCCTTGATTTGGACATTTTCACAGCCACACAACTGTATAAATTGCCCCAAATAAACTCCCATTTCTGGCATTTTTACATTGGCAGTCTTTGAGAAACTGAAGCATCCTACTAGGAGAGGATTTGGGCACAGAGAGGCAGAGAAAAAAAGCTACAAAAAGCAGCAGATGTTTGTTCCTCAGTCCCCATGCTTTTGTGTTTAAGCCCTAGGAAAAGAGATGAGGATTTTGGCAAAAGATGTTTTGTCAACCCTCAATTAGGCATGAGGCCAAGCACCTTTGCTTGAGAGCCCAGGTGCCAAACAGTGGCACAGCAGGCAGGCATGGAACACAGTATCCGCTACAGTGAGGACTGCAGCACATTCAGTCCATTTTGGTAGCTCAAAGTTTTGAAGTTTAAGTGGGACCTAATGACAGTTCCCTTAGCATGAACATAGTGCTCTCAAGGAAGATAAAGACAATAAGAAAGCTAAAGGGCAGTGGTCCAAGTGACTTTGCAGAGAGCGGACTTGGACTTCAGAAGACATGCTTGCTGGGGCCCACAGAATTCACCCCTGGGCATGCCCAAAATAACTTGGTGAAGTATTGAGGGAGCACTCAGGCTCTTACATTGGGCTACAAGCCAGTGAAGTTTGAGATAAATACTGTTGCTTTAACCTCACTTATGCTATTAGAATGATGTCTGGAAAATTTTAAATACATATTTAGAAGGATGTGTATCAAAATGCTAATGGCTGTTTTAGGATGGCAGTACTGTAAATGACTTATTTTACTCTTTGACCTTTATTAATTCTTCCAAATGTTCTCTAACTAAATTGTGAGCGGCAAACAAACATACAATAACATGCTGTTAAAATAGACGTGCTTTGCAGAGGTAAACTCTAGAGTATAGGTTACTAAGAAATAGAATGTGGGTT
Organism: Dasypus novemcinctus; assembly: GCF_030445035.2. Classification (NCBI taxonomy): domain Eukaryota; kingdom Metazoa; phylum Chordata; class Mammalia; order Cingulata; family Dasypodidae; genus Dasypus; species Dasypus novemcinctus. The sequence continues at coordinate 76,664,732 of NC_080675.1, forward strand.
GAGAATGAGAGCTGATTCTTAAGGAATGTAGCAATATTAATAAGGCTAATTGTGAAAGTGTAGAAATGAATAGAATTTAAAGGAACACATTATAGTAAGTATAACTAACTGCTGATGGATAAATGTGATTGTGGCTGAAAGGCGTAGCCTGTGGATATAAAAGCCAATGAAAGGAAACTAGAGAATAGTCTAGGGAAAGTAGAACAGTGATGTCAGTAGTGGATGAAGACTGTGGTTAATAGTATAAATATAAGCATTCTCTTCTTTTACAAAAGCCAAGAAAATGGTGGTACCCTGGAAAATTACAAATAATATAACTTATGGATGATAGTTAATAGTAAGATTGGAATATTTTGCAGCAATGGCAAGAAGATATTATTTCAATATTAAGGGAGTATGGGATTTTTCCTTTTGGAGTAACAAAAATGTTCTAAAATTGACTGAGGTGATGACAGCACAAGTCTGTGATAAACATGAGAGCCACTGGGTGCACACTTTGAATGGATTGTGCAAAGCTTGGGACTGTATAACACAGGGAATCCAGTGGTAGACGATGGGCTGTGGTTAACGAATATGAGAATGGTTTCTCATGAACAATAATAAATATATAATACTAATATAGGGTACTATTAATTGTGTGGGTTGGGGAAAATACATCAAATATAAGATATGGGTTATAGTTAGTAGTAATATTTTGATGATGCTCTTTCATAGTTTAAAACAAATGTTTCACAGCAATACTGTGTATTGGTGGTGGGGAGATGTATGGGAGCCTTGTATGATGATGTACATGTGTGCTTTGTAAAATTCAAAAATTTTACCCTATGCTTACTATTTATGTATGTTCATGTTCTAATGATATACTTCAATAAAATTTTACTTAAAAAAAAAAGATGTGCTTTGACCTTTGGACAGTGCCATTCAAACGCACCCAAGAGTTGGTATACCTTCTCAAGAAACAATCTCACAATTTCAAGCTCAGAATATCATAAAGAAAACTGAAGGACCTGAAATCCAAAAATTTGGGGACTTGCTCTTCTCATGAAAATTCACTTCTCTTCTTTGTTTATGACCAAAATCATCAGTAATATCAGCAAACGCCATCTCAGAAAGTCACCTGAAGATGAAAGAAATTGAAATTAATTGTATCGAATTGATGATTTTTAATTTAAATATGCAAAATATAAAGTTCATTTAACATGCTCTGAATCATTTGAATTACTGTAAATATATAGGTATAGATAGCTACAGATGTGGATATAGATATAAAAGCACAAACAGACATAAGACAGGCATCACCATAGATGTAGGAATAGATTTAACAAGGGCTTTCAGAGCTGTACTTTAGACCCATTCCTGTTTATACCTAAGTTCTTCTACTAAAACTGACCCTATTCAAAAGGTTTTCAGAAACTTAATTTTATGTTTAGGGAAAAGTATTACAGTATAGTCCCTAGACAACTCTCCATTTGTCTTTTCTTATGTTTGCTATGTATTCATTATGTAACACTTGTGTGCAGAGTTGAGGAAGATTTAAAAGAAAAGGAAGATACATATCCTCTGTACAATGAGGGTACTACAATCACAGGGGACTGAAAAAAAACCCAGGATGACTATGTTTCTCAACTGTGGGGCACCACTCATAGCCATGCTGGACAAATGTCACACAAAAAAATTATAAAGATCGCCAGTAATTGTTTCCTAAAAGATCAAGCAGTATAAGAAGCATCCTCTAGTTTAACCTCTAGAGACACAAGTTTCCCTACTTCCTATAGCTGATTGCTTATTTTGTGTCTCATTATCTAATTGACCATTTTCTCTGGTCTTTAATAAGATTACACTCTATTTCCAGCAACTCATTTTGTGCTAATAATTTCCGGCTAAACATCTCTCTATAGTCTCATATGAATGATGACTTGTTGCTTTGCTAAGAGCTCATTTGCTGGACTGTAATTTTGGTTCAAGAAGAATTAACATTTTGTAAAACAGATGGTGGATAATAATTCATCACACCTTGAAAGTTTCTGTGATGCTGCTACTGCTGCTAAAATGAAAGCCAGATTCATTTGACAGGTGTTCCATTGCCACTTGCTATTGTTTGAGATGCTATAAAACTTTTCTCTCCCGCATGCCTTGTATTTCTCTGCAAAGTTTGCAGAATCCAAAAGGCTCTCTGAATGGGGGACAGTGTGTTCTTGTAGGACAAGTATTTTGTGAATAAAAAAAAAAACTGTAATCCTTGGGTGCATTCAACACTTCTTTGGTTAAAGAGACAATTATATAATTTTTGCTTTTTCAATTATTTTCTTTGCCAAATCAAATCCAGTGCTTAAAAGTACATCCCTAAAGCAGTCATCCTGAATCTGCAGCTAAGACTAAGATTGAAATTTTTATTTTTAATAAAATCAACCAAGCAGGTTTCCAATTGGAAAGATTTTTCTACAATTTCAAATCCTCAAAGGTGTTAGTCTCACTTGCTTTAAGAAGATTGAGTATGTGTAAATTTGACCTCAAAGTTACCCTCTGAGGATCTATTCCCTCAGCCTTCTCCAGGTACTGTGTATAGCATAAGGACATAGAAAAGAGCTGGACTAAGGGTTCTAACATAGGGTACTGGCATGCAGAGGCAAGTCTAGGAGGAGGGCTTCCTCCAGAATGATTCATAAAAAGTAGCAGGTTGGAAGGACCAGCATTTTCATGAAATCAAATAAGAGAATATGAATGATTCAACTTGTTTTTATCCATGACAACTCCTTCCTATTATGATTTTGGAATTTAAATACAAAAATTAAGAAATGGCTCTCACACAGATAAAAAGTAAGCTAAAAAACCAAGCCATACACTCTAAGGATGTAAGCAAGGACAGAAATCTTGGAAGAAATAAAGGAGTATCTATGGTGATAGAGGTGCTTATCTAAAAACTGCCCCACCTCCCAACACACTCTTCCTCAGGGGGGTGGAAATATCTAGGCATATTCTACCTTTTCTTTCAGAATTGCCCAGTGAGCTTGAGTTCCAGTTGTCTATAGTAGTAAACTGATCCATAACTCACCCTTTATTGGCTTCCTTCCCTTCCCTGTCTCACTGCCCTACTCCCTTATCAGTGCTTCCTGGTTTCCTCTCCAAAGAAACTCTACACACAAATCCTTATTTTTGAGGGACCCATCCTAAGACAATGTGTGGGTTCACGAGTCCCTCTGAGCTAGAAAAACACTTTATTTTTCCATTTTCTACTGTGCTAGGTAGTAAAGAATAAGAAGCAGCATAAAACTCAGTCTAACTACAGAAAAGCGTTTTAGTCCTCCTGAAAAATGGTTCTTAGTATTGATGAAGGTCAATCCCATACATGCTACATCCGCCAGCTTGACAGGAAATGCAAGTCAAGTAGTTGCTGTCTCGCACATACATATACACCAAAATATGATGATGATGATGATTTGAAAAATCTACTCTACCCAGAAATAAAGCACAGTTAGGGTATTTGGAAAAGCCATGGTCAATGGTTCCTAACTTCTATGAATATGTGCTTTTGTGCTTTTTATTTTTCTTTCTTGAATTGTTATAGGTCAGAGGACTTTTGCTCTGAGAATTCAGTGACTGATAATGGATTATTCCCCTCTTTCCTGAGAATAGTAAGGGTAATTTTGACAAAACAGCACTTTCCTTAGACATGGTGAAAGTCAAAAGCACAAGTTCACCAACCCCTCACAAACCTGACCTTAACTTCAGGCACTCTGGGAAACACAGCCGGCAAGAAACAGCCACATGCCATATTTTCACAACTGGTTCCTTGCAACTGAGTGTGGTCCTTGTTACAGACAATCCCACTGTCATCTTTACAAGCCCAGTTTTCAAGTTAAATACTCCCAGGTTCTTGAGTAACTCACAAGCGGGTAATGGTATTCAAGTCATGTAAATGTATATTCAACTCCTTTGATGCAATTTCTCTTTTGATTACTAATAAGAAAGCAATGAAAAGGAAAAGGGAAGGTTATTGAACAACTAGAGCACAATGTCCATCACTAATTATTTGTAAGCCTAAAGATCCAGTCTCCTGATTAGCACAGTCCTGGAAAAAGTGAAGAGCAAAACTAGACATTTATTCTTCAATTAGAGAATGATTACTGCCTTCCAGATATTCTAAGGAGGAACACTTCAACCTCATTAATCCTTGAGCAGAAAGTAATTTATGACACAAAGAAGTGCCCAATTAGGGTCTATGAATATAGAGTCAAAATGCCCTAATGTGGAAGACACTCCTGACTTTTTTCAGCTTTTATCTCTTAATCAAAATAGTCTCCTACTGACATAAACAAACAAACAAACAAAAAAAACCTGTTCATAAAATTATATATGCACTACTATCTTAGCTATTCTTAAATGTACCTGGAGGGGGGAAAAACTGAAGAAAGCACAAATTACTGACTATACTAATTTTTGAGGATGGGATTATGCATGCTTCATTATTTTTTCAATAGTTTCATATTTTCTAATTTTTCTACAATTAGCATATGTTATGTTACTACTTAATCATTAATGGTTGAATAAGTATAATGTCCATGACATGCAAAGAAAATTTCACATATTATCTCATTTAATTTGAAAGAAAAATGAAGGAAGCAAGGAGGGGAGGGAGAGAGGGAGGAAGGAAGGAAGGAAGGAAGGAAGGAAGGAAGGGAGGGAGGAAGGGAGGGAGGGAGGGAGGGAAGGAAAGAGAAAGAAAGACACTATAGAAGAAACTAGCTAAAGAGACCCATGGGAGTTATGGTCATGGCTGATGGGGTTAACTACCAGGGCAGATGGCCCCTCTTTGGAAATGGTGTTTATGTGTGATGAATCTGGACTCAGATGGGATCTCCCTTCATAAGACTTTCATGCTAATGTGCTGGAGGTGCAGTTAATGTTGGGGTTTAAGATATATTTAGGGGATTTGAATCTCTGGACTGACAATGTGATAGCCAGATCCTGAGCCTCAACAGACTCCAGCACCTACAATCTGATTTATTGGACTTACCACACTCAGCTAAGATGGAGGTGAAGAAGGACAACCACCACACCATGGAGCCTAGAGTGATTACAACTGAAAATGGGAGGATTGCATCCAGCATCCAGGTGGAATCTGAGCCTCCTCTTGACATAAAGGTGCAATGGACACAACCAATCCAGTGTCCACATAGAAGAGGTGGCATTGGATTGGGAAAAGTGGACATAATGGACAAAGGGTATGGGGAAAGGCAGGAAGAGATGAGAGGTGGAGGCATCTTCGGGACATGGAGCTGCCCTGGATGGTGCTTCAGAGGTAATCACCGGACATTGTAAATCCTCACAGGGCCTACATGATGGAATAGAGGAGAGTATGGGACATGATGTGAACCAATGTATATGAGGTGCAGAGGTGCCCAAAGATGTACTTACCAAATCCAATGGATGTGTCATGATGATGGGAACGAGTGTTGTTGGGGGGGGGGAGAGGGTGGGGTTGAATGGGACCTCACATATATATTTTTAATGTAATATTATTACAAAGTCAATAAAAAATAAAAAAATTTAAAAAAAAAAAAAAAAAAAAAAAAAAGAAGAAACTAGAAGAAACGTTACCTTTACTAAGTAACTTGCCTAAGGTCACTTAGCTGGTGTATATATAGTAGAGCCAGGATCCAAACCCAGGTCTACATAATTTCATTCTGTCTCCCATATATTTTTCACAGAATCAGAGGAATTAAAGGCTATTCTCAAAATAGTATCTGAGATAGTAAAAGGCATGGAATTAACTTGTGTGGAACAAGTTTCCTAAAAAGCAAATAAAAATAATCAATATATTTAGAGAAAATAAATATCAGTAAAAATATTTTTTCTCAGATTTACCCAACGTCAATTACCAAATGTTTAGTGGTTCTTCAGTATGAAAGTGCTATTACCATCCATATTATCTTGTAGAGTGCCTGGAATTCAGAGTTCCTAACAGGTAGATTCAGGTACTTGTTCTTTCTGAAATTCCACATTTTCATCTGCATGGTGGTTTGAAGTTGTATGTACCAAAAAACATGTTCTTAAATCTTTTCCATTCTTATAAGTGTGGAACTATCGTAAATAGGACCTTTCAAGGAGGCTACTTCAATTAAGGTGTGATGCACTTCATTCAGGATGGGTCTTAATCCTCTTACTGGAGTCCTTTATAAACAGAATGAATACAGAGAGAAAGGGAGCGGGGAAAAGCCACAGGAGCAAGAAGCTGAAATAAACAGAACCAGGAAGAGAAGAGAGAGACCAGCAGATGCCGCCACGTGCCTTGCCATGTGTCAAAGGAGCCAAGGATCGCTGACAGCTATTCTTCTGGAAGAAAGTATTATCTTGATGATGCCTTAATTTGGACATTCTCACAGTCTCAAACTGTAAGCTAATAAATTCCCATTGTATAAAGTAAACTCATTTCATGGTACCTGTTCATTCATCTGTCCATTAATTCAACCAATATTTCTTGTGTACCTAACAGACCAGGCATTCAGCTAAGCCCTTAGGGTCAGTGCACTGAGTAAGAGACACACAGTCTCAGTCCTCACAGTACTTGGTATCTCACCTATAAATTAAAAATGGTATACTTTATACTTGCATTGGGGTTGCTGCTAGGACTGTATGAAAGAATATAAAGCGCTTGACCTAGCACTCAGCATGTGGAAAGTGCTCAATAAATGTTACTGCTGATATAATGTTATTCCAATTATAAAATGGAATCTCCTATCCTACTTGGCTGGGTGCAAGAGCACTGGTCTCTGTAATCCTTTATGGCTGCATCTGACCCAGGCTAGAGAACACCTTGGTTTTTTAAAGATGCTGCAGAGAACAAGACTTCAGAGAACAAGATGAGAATTTTGGTGTTTTGGTTCAGGGTTGCAACAGATTAAGTTCCATTTGCTTTTCAAAAATCTTTTTTGTTGTTGTTGTTTGGACTATCAATAACTGCAATACCATATTTATACCCTCCATATAAAATTTAATATTTCATTAGGAAAGTTCTAAGAATATTTATGTAGGCAGATTCTTATGATTTTAGCTTTCATGATAGAGGAAGTAAAGGAAAAAGTTTGATAAAAACTATTATAAGCAAGTTCTTGCTTTTTAAAGGCTTTCAGATAGATATCTTGAGGTCTAGGTTCATGTACATGTAACAATGATATATGCTTTCTGCAAATCCACACTCAATATCTTGTGAGAACAACATCCTCATTGCCTCCTCTGAAATGGAATAGACTTTTTAAAAATCAATAGTGACTAAAAAGGACAAGTTAATAGTACAATTCCAATAATACTTTTTCATCAATTGTGACAAAGTTTCCACACTAATACAAGGCGTTAATAATGGGAGGGTACATGGGAATTCTGTATTTTCTGCCTGATTTTTCTGTAAGCCTATACCTTTTCTAATAAAAAGTTTTATATTTAATTAAAGAACAAGCAAATAGAAATCAACTTCCAATGAACAATGTTCATTCTCTCTCATGAATGCTCTAGGATCCTAACTATACAGTATCATGGGGATTCAGGATTAAATAGGAACTGCAAATTCAATCTTTTCAACTGCTCAGAGTTTAACTAGTCACCACTCTTATATGTAGCTACTACTGTAATCAAATTAACCTGTAACAACAGTATAGCTTTTAGTCTGTATCAAGGGATTTACATAGATTTTCTCTAATACTCCAAATATCCCTCTAAGTAAAATTAGATATCCTCCATCAGAAACTGAAGCTGGGAGACGTTAGGCAGCTTACTAGAACATACTGGTAAGTGTCAAGGTCTGAAAGTGAGACCTGATTGTCTAACTTCACACTTTAACCTTTTTTGATAACACCACATTCCTTCTCTAGCAATTGGGGTTTGTTGCTTCCCAAAACATCAAAGCATCTTACATCCTCTTTAAAAGATCTTAGAATTCAGAGTTTCTCCTAACATTGAGCTGAAGTCTATTCTATTCTAGTAGTCGCCATTGGTTCTAGTTTCATACTTCAGTTAAATTAGCTAATCTAATTCCTCTTCTGCATGAGAGCTCTTCCAGCATTCAAAAACACCTTCCATTTGGCCTTTCTCCCTCTCCATTGAACGTCCTTCTATAAAACTAAATAGTCCCATTTCTTTAAATTACATGGTTTTGAGTCCCTACCCTTTCCTACTCAGTTTCAATAATCAGTCTTTGATTATATCACTTTTAAATATGATACACAAAACTAAATAGAATATCACAGGTGTGACTTGCAGAGTACAGGGTTGAATTTCATTATTTCCATCCTGGTCGCAGATATTATATGTCTATTTACTTGGCTCAATAGCAAATTAGCAATTTTATTCCATCTACCTCATGTTGCTGACTCACATAATGTTTGCAATAATTATAATAAAGCCTCTGGGTCTATTTTACAAGCTCAAATATGAATCCATGTTTCCCACACTTTATACCTGTGCTTAGTTTACATGACTTAGTGTAGTATTTTACATTTTTCCAAGTTTAGTTGAAAAGGATAGGATGATGGGCCAAGGTCTTTTTTTTATTATTAATATTTATGTCCTGCTCATTTCACGTGCCCCCTCTCTTTCATAGTTCCACTCCACATACATGCCTTCCCAAGTCACTGAGTAAAATATTGACCAAACAGGCAAGGTAATAGAGTGTTGGGATCGTGCTGCCCAAGCTGGAGACTCCTTTTAGTGTTGATATCAATTTGCACATTAGCAGCTTGTAGGCAGGTTCAATTGAATCACTTGGGTCAAGCCCATGTATTCCTCCAGCTACTCTCAAGGATTTTACTAGAGACCTTAACAGATGCTTTGCTGCTATTCAGAGGTTCCTGTCTGCTGTATGTCCCACACCCCCAATGTTTTAGTCTCCAAGGCTACCAAAAGCAGATACCATGAAATGGTTTGGATTTTAACAATGGAAATTTATTAGCTTGCAATCTTAGAGTTTTAAAGCTGAGAAAAATGTCCAAATCAAGGTATCATTAGACAATGTCTTCTCTGTGATGGCCAGCGACTGGCAATCCTGAACTCCTCTGTCACATGGCCAGGTACATGGCAGCAACTTGTGGTCTCTCCCTTCTCTTCTGGGTTTTGTTGCTTTCACCTTCTTGCTTCTATGGCTCTCTGTCCCTGTCTCTGTCTCTGTCTCTCTGTCTCTCACTGTCTCTCTGTCTCTCTCTGTCTCTCTCTCTCTCTCTCCCACCCCTTTCCTCTCTCCCTCCTTTCCTCCCTCCCTCTCTCTCTTTCTTCATCTTGTCTATAAAAGACTCCAGTACAAGGATTAAGACTCACCATGGGCATGCCTTAACTGAAGTAATGTAATCAAAAGGTCTTAATAATAAGTTCATATCCACAGGAATGGATTAGAGCATGGTTTTCTGGGATACATACAATTCCAAACCACCGCACCCAATATGGCAACCTTGGTACTTCTGGTGGTCTTATTTTAGGATATACAAAGGGCTTTGGTTTCTTTCTTATTGTTTTCTTTCTTCACCCTCAAGGAATCACTTTCACCAAACACTCATCTTGTTGCTGTTTAAATCCTAGGCTTTATTGCTTTCCCGGCAGGACCAGCTTCATGGGTCTGCTTCATCCTTGGTTTAATGTGCTGTTGCCATCTTGAAACTCTTCATTATTTTATCTTTGACTTTGTATTTTGTAAGTAAAGGAGCAGTGGAGCATGTGTATGAACTGAGAAGATACGCACAATAAGTACGTCTGCTATTGTTGCTGTCCCATTCACATATAGCACTATTATGCCTCGTGACCACAGACTTCCATTGGATCCATGGTATATGGAAGTTCAACAATACTCAAAGTGAGTGTGAGGTAAGTGTGTTATGTTTACGACTAAGTATAGACTTTGACAGGTCTGAGAAGCCATGTTATCTCTTTGAACCAGAATTTGCTTCAAATGCAGAAAAAAAGCAATGAACTTGTTTTAGTTTGCCAAAGGGCTGCTGATGCAAAGTACCAAGAATGGGTTGACTTTTATAAAGGGAATTTATTTGGGGTGAAGCCTTATTCTTCCAAAGCTATAAAATATCCAAACAATCAGAGATACTTTCTCACCAAGTCAGCTACCATGTGGTGAAGATGGTCACCCATCTCTGCCAAGGTCTCTGCCTTCCTCTCCAGAATCTACCATCTCTTGGAGCCCAACTCCTGGAGCTCAACTGTCAGTTATCAGGCATATAGCAGGGCTCATCTCCTCTTGGGCTTCTCTGTGGACCCAGACTCTTGGGGGCATCATGAGTAAATGATCCTCTAGTCCTCTCTCACATGGCAGGGTGAAAAATGGTGACTTCCATGTTGATGGAAATGTAGAATGGTACAGCCCCACTGTGGAGGACTGTTTGGCAGTCTTGCCATGTGACCCAGCAATACCATTATTAGGTATATATGAAGAAGAACTAAGAGCAAAGACATGAACAGACATCTGCTCAATAATGTTCATAGTGGTATTAGTCATGATTGCCAAAAGTTGGAAACAACCCAGCTGTCCATTAACTGATGAATGGATAAATAAACTGTGGTGTATATACACAATGGAATATTATGTAGTGGGAAGAAGAAATGAAGTCATGAAGCGTATAACAACATGGATGAACCTGAAGGACACTACGTTGAGTGAAGCAAGCCAGACATAGAGGGACAAATACTATACGATTGTGCTATTATGACTAAACATATGTGTAAACTCATGGAGTTAATAATTAGAATAGAGGTTACCAGAAAGAGAATTAAGGTAGAGAATGGAAAGCTGAGGGTTATTCTGTGGTAAAAAGATTTTTTTATAAATCTTTGGAAATGAGTAGAAATGGCAAAAGCTTATCATGGTGCTTATAACTAGCATAGCTATTACATATGGTTGAAAGGGAAAGTTTAAGGTCATGTATATTACTAGAAGGAATCCTAAGAACTGTAACATGGGACTGTATAAGATAGTAAAACCTTATATGAAACACTAATATGGATGATATTGGATATAAAAACTGTTTTTACAAAATATAAATACCAATATACTAGAGAGAAGGAAACAGAATAGCATCTAGGTACGGCAGGGGACGCATAGAGAGAATGAGAGGTGATGAGTTTTGTTTGTTTGTTTTTTGTTTATTATTAGTATTATTGGAATAATCAAAGTGCTCTAAGATTGAAGTGATAAATGTACAGATATGTGATTACACTGAATACCATTGATTGTACAACTTTGGGTGAATTTATGCTTTATTAATATGTATCAATAAAATTGATTTGTTTAAAAAAAGTGGTGGCTTCCTTTTCCTGTGTCTGTGTGTCTCTCTCAGAGTGTCTTTGTTTTTATCAGACCCAGCAAGAAGGTGGAGACTCAACATGAATCATGCCCCACTGACGTATTCTAATCAGAGGCCCCTCAATTGAATTTAAGATGTGTATCACACTCATAAGAACAGATTAGTTTAAAAACATAATCTTTCTCCTTCTGGGATTCATAAAATAATCTCAAACTACCACAGAACCAAATGAGGACGTACCTGATCCTACCCTTATTTGTGTTACTTATTTGTGTTTCTTCCCAGTATTATTAGCCAGCCACTTATGCTGCAAATGATGGCTTGGAAGGATAGGGAAAGATTTTGGGAAACCTACAGTTCCTTTTCCCTTTTTTTTTTTTTTTAAAGATTTATTTATTTATTTAACTCCCTCCGTTTTCTGTTCTCTGTGTCTATTTTTTCTGCGTCTTGTCTCTTTGTCCGCTTCTGTTGTCGTCAGCAGCATGGGCAGTGTGGGCGGCGCCATTCTTGGGCAGGCTGCACTTTCTTTCGTGCTGGGCGGCTCTCCTTAGGGGCGCACTCCTTGCGCGTGGGGCTCCCCTACGCGGGGGACACCCCTGCGTGGCAGGGCACTCCTTGTGCGCATCAGCACTGTACATGGGCCAACTCCACACGGGTCAAGGAGGCCCGGGGTTTGAACCACGGACCTCCCATGTGGTAGACGGACGCCCTAACCACTGGGCCAAGTCCGTTTCCCTCCTTTTCCCTTTAATATTTCTTTATTCATCAGTAAACCAAATGTGGAGAGTGTTGAAAGAATGTGCATGTTGAGAAGTGAAGTAAAAACAGGTGAGTTAATTTTGTTTCCACTGCTCTTCTCAGAACAACATACATGTGCAAACATGAGCTATGAAATAAGAATATTGTAAGTCTGCTGTTAAATTTTGGCATACAAGTTCAATGTGCTTATACTGGCATTTAAAACTGACATTGCACAATATAAAAATGAATAGTAGAATACATTCCAGTAATTAAAATTTTTAATTTTTCTTTATATGAATGACATTAAAAAGCAAATAAAAAGTACCGTGAGAAGTTGAAAAACCACAAAATAAAGGAAAGAACTTTATATTTTAGTATCTTTAAAGGCATTCTTTTCCTGCTTTGTGAACAAGAGGTCCCACATTTTCACTTTTCACTGGGCCCCACAAATAATATAGCTGGCCTAGTTTCCAGGGAGAATGCTTAACAAGTGCCACATGAGCCCCGCTAAATTGGAATAGAAGCTTAACCAATCAGAAATGAGAACCAATCATTACGTAGAACCGCAGCCTGCCACCTGCATTTGGCCTTGCTGTTTACTGTTGAGTTGGCATAGTCCCTGCAGACGCGTGTATTTTATGAGAAACCTTGACACATGCTGAACAACCTAGGGCTTGTTCCTTACCTCCTGCTTACCTCTCTCTCTAAGCTGACATCCTGCATTGAACCATCCTTTAGTAAATAAACAAAGGGCCTTGTTTGGACTTGAAAAACAAGTAAAAATATATTATTTCTAGAGAAAACATAAAGTGAAAAGTGCTACTAAAACCTTGGAAAAGTTATGGAAATCATTAGCTGATTTACCAGATCCCATAGAGTCCATATCAATGGTCAGGCCTATTACCTTCCGTGCCTTGAAGGATTTCTGGTTGAAGAAATTTGGTACACCAGGTGCTTTTCTAAGGGCAAGGGGAGGGGGTAATAGTTACAAATTTGTCCATATATCACAACTTCTGGCAAAATTCATGGATTTTTGCCTACTTTTGCTACTGCTTGCTACTGGTGTTCTTACATATATAGATTTTGGGACATTCAATAGAAATACAATCCTAACAAGGGCATTCAGTGATTCTTTTCTTTCCAAAGTGAGGGAAAATCATTTTTCCAGAGCTCACCCCCAGCAGAAGGTTAAGCATCATCTCAATCCCTGTACCGTTTCCCCCACTTACTCATATGTACTCTCTCATTTCCCAGCCCTGACTTCCCAGTCTTACCCAGGTTTCCTGGTCCTACCCAAGTTTTAGACGATAATCACAATCTTGCTCAAACTAATATCCCTCCTCCTAAGTATCCTTTCCTCTCCCTTTTTCCTTTATTTCCAATATATCTTTTCTTTTCCTCACCCCTTCTCCCCCCCTCCCAGTTGTCTGCTCTCTGTGTCCATTCGCTGTGTGTTCTTCTGTGACGGCTTCTATCTTTATCAGCGGCACTGGGAATCTGTGTTTCTTTCTGTTGCGTCATCTTGTTGTGTCAGCTCTTCATGTGGGCGGCGCCATTCCTGGGCAGGCTGCACTTTCTTTCGCTCTGGGTGGCTCTCCTTTCTGGGCGCACTCTTTGCACGTGGGGATCCCCTTGAGCGCTTGACAGGGCACTCCTTGCACACTTAAGCACTGTGCTTGAGCCAGCTGCACACTGGTCAAGGAGGCCCGGGGTTTGAACCACAGACCTCCCATGTGGTAGGCAGATGCCCTAACCACTGGGCCAAGTCCACTTCAGATATGCACATCTATGAAAGATTGAAATCTGATTAACAGGAAGAACATTGGCTCTGGTTCAAATCATAATGTTCCTGCTTTCTAATATGTGATCTCTGGAAATCCCTTTACCTCTGCTAACATTTATGTGTATTTGTGAAATGACAGTAATACTCACCTGGCCAGGCTGCTGTAAGTGTGTAAGTCTCCTGTAATGTAAGATGATCAACCAGTACAATGTTTGGCACATAGTAAGTACCCACTAAATAAAAGCCACCAATATCAGAAAACACTTAACACTACTACCTGATCATTTAAATTTAATTCAAGTACTACAAAGTTGCAGTACCTTTTATGAGCAGTCAATTTCATGCAAGAAAACATATACATATATATGTGTGTGTGTGTGTGTGTATATATATATATACCTATTAATAGATAGTCTTTGATGTCTAGGAAGTCTAGGAAGGCTGTTGAAGAGAATATTTTGAATTGAAACAGAGAACATGTTGGTGAGAACTAAAATAAAAACAACTGTCCAGAAGATTAGAAGTGGACCTGTTAAGCAGAGCCCAATAGATGCCAGGGTATCAAGAATGACCTCGTGGTTTCTTGGTCCCTGTGTCAAGAGAGAAATAAAAGGTCTACATTTCTTCTGAAGTTCCCATGAGAAATATCCTGACCGTCCCATTCCTGTTAGCCAGGCACCAGGCATTTTAAATCCCACCTGACCTGGAGCAGGTGAAAAATTATAGGACACAAATGAGATTTATGTGGCAGCCCCATGCATCATTTTTCTCACCTCAATGGTCTTAGACCCCAGAATGCCGTTTTTTTGTAAAGTGCCTCAACACCAGAGAATTTAACAGGTTGTCTTTATTTTGCTTATTTCTCCAAAATCCTGCTCTACAAAGTTTTTGGCCTTTCAGCTACAAAAATTATTTCTCAGGGATATATAAAAATGTCAGTGTTACCGGGCAGTCGGATGATGCATGGCATACTTCTTCCTAGAGCAAAGGCAATAGAGAAGGTATTGCTTTGAATCAAGCACTGACAGGGGGCCAAATCGTGGCATGTAATACATTCTCCAATGTAATAGGTTACAAATGTGCAGGGAGCTGTGATGACGCATGCATGAGATGCACACCACACATCAGGAGAGCCAAGCTGAGCCTTCAATGAGAATTTATAGAAACCCTTAGAATTGTCTTCATGCTGGCCTATTTGGAGTTTTGAATTAAAATGCATTCCATATGTGTTAGGGGTAATAAAGGGAAGGAATAGGGGAACATGCTTCTCCTTCATTTTGCTAATTCCAACTCATCCTTCCCAACTCAAATTAGCAATTACCTTCTTTAAGAAGTTTTCTGTGACTCCCAATGGATCCATCAAAAGTCCCTATCACTCCACACAGCTTCCACCACCTCTTCTTCTTCCATCACCACCCCTGCCTCTGCCACCTTCGTCACTACCACCATTGTAGCCCAGTCTATTTAGGTAACCCTGCATCTGTCTCTTTGGAGCCAATATCACATTATATTTGCCTTACTTTTCCAAGCTGCTGTACCAAAGTACCATGAACTGGTTGGCTTAAAGAACGGGAATTTATTGCCCTCAAGTTTTAGAGGCCAGAAGTCCAAAATCAAGGTGTCAGAAGAGCTATTCTTCCTCAGAAGTCTGTAGCATGCTGGTGGTGACTTGCCACGAATCCATAATGCAATCCCTACACCCACCACATGACCCTTCATCTCCATTCTGTCTCCAACCATTGTGTCCAAATTTCCTCTGCATATAAGGTTTGCAGTCATATTTGAGTCAGATTTAGTTTGGCCTCACCTTAATTAATAACATCTTCAAAATTCCTTTTTGTAAACGGTTCACATACTCAGGACCATGGGTTAGAACCTGAATATGTCTTTTGAGGGTACGTGATAAATCCATAACAATATTTAATTGTAACTTGCTACTATCTCATTGGAATTATTTTTTTGGAGCCAGAGACTGCTTTTGCTCCTCTTGTTTCCCCAGTGCCTCATTAAGAACCTACATGCAGGAGGCACACAATAAATGTTTGCTGAATAAATAAACAAAACAGAATCACTGCTCAGAAATGTTTACTATACAAAACTGTCTTCCTTTTGACAAAATAAAAATAGACAGATTCTCACAGTGTGCAAATTACTCTAGTAGCTTCATTAATTCTTTCCAGCCGCTAAGGAACATTAAAGGAGCAATTTATGGAATGACACCCTCGTGACCAGAAAGAAGTCACAAATGTGGCTAATTTCAAAGTAATTTCCTGGTGAAAGCATATCATGGTGTTTGCAACTAGCAGAGCCATTATATGGGTTTGACAGTGGTTGAAAAGAAAGTCTAAGGACATATATATTACTAGAAGGAAAGCTAAAAACAGTAACATGGAACTCTATAAGACAGTAAAACCTCATGTAAAACATGAATATGGGTGATATTGGATATAAAAGACCATTTTTACAAAATTTAAATACAAATATACTAGAGAGAAGGAAAAAAAATAGCAACTGTGTACAGCATGGAGAGATTGAGAGGTAATGATTTTTGTTTGTTTTTTTGTTTATTGTTATTATTGGAATAATGAAAGCACTCTAAGAATGATTGAAGTGATGAATGCACAAATATGCGATTACATCAAATACCATCGACTGTACTCTTTGGGTGGATTTAGTTTTATTAACATGCATCATTAAAATTGATTTGTTGGGAAGTGGATGTGGCTTAAGTGATAAGGCCTCTGCCTACTATATGAGGAGACTCAGGTTCAATCCCTGGGGCCTACTGGTGAAAAAGAAGAAGAGAAAGCATGCTCATACAATGAACTGGTGCCCGTGTGGCAAGCTGAGTGCCCAAATGGCAAGCCTAGTGCCCACGTAAGTGCTCGCGCAGTGAGCCAAGTGCCAGCATGGTGAGCTAGTGCCCACATGGTGAGCTAGTGTCTGCATGGCAAGCCAGTGCCTGCACCATGAGCCGAGTACCCATGCAGCAAGCCAAGTGTCTGTGCAGTGAACCAGTGTCTGCACAAGTGAGTCACACAGCAAGATGATGACACAACAAAAGAGAGAAGGGTAGAGTCAAGGTGAAGAGCAGCAGAGACCAGGAACTGAGGTGATGCAATTGACAGGGAACCTATCTCCATTTCAGAGATCACCAGGATAGAATCCTGGTGAAACCTAGAGGAGAAAGACCAGAAGAGAAGACAAAAAGAGAAATAGATACAGAAGATCCCATAGTGAATGGACACAGACAGCAAAAACAGTAGGGTGGGAGTGGGGGAGGGGAAGAGAGGGAAAAATGGATTTGTTAAGGATAAGAAGTAGTAAATTAATTCAATGTGCTGTGTCTTTTCAGAGAGAGAAATTGATATGCAGTGTCCCCTGTTGGAAGCCTCTTTTGAAAACCCATTATAAAGAAATTCCACTCCCACATTATCTTGACTTGCGGCTTGGATGATCTATTCAAGGAAATTCATGTTTTTCTCTAATATGGATTGTCAAATTGCTCACAAATGATCTCAGAACATTAGGAGGAGGGAAGCAGAAGTTATTTTATTCTTTTCTTAACCTTGTTCATTTTTGTGAGAACTGTACATATTTTAAAGATAGAAGAAACAGGAAAAAAGGGAAAAGGAGAAAGCAATATGAAGAAGAGAAATGGAAAAAGTTTAAAAATACATATTTATATACCCAACATCACACCAGTTCTTACTTCTGAAAACCAATGTAACTTTGGAGTCCATAACTTCTAATAACATGAAACTCTCTTATTTCTATCTGGTCTTATTTCTGTAATTAATGTGACATTAAGGAAATGACTTCAACCGTTTGTTACCTTGTCTAATGCTGGGGATCAGAGGAGGTGGCTGGTATAGTTTACCCCAAAGGTTCCTTTATGTTCTCTGATTTTATAAACATCTACAGATCAGTTCCAATGATCCCTCTTTTCTTTTCTTTCTGTTTTTCTCTCAATTAGAAAACCAAAGGTCCATGTGCAGGAGAGAAACACTACAGATGATCATCCAGCCAGGGATCTCGGGAGATATTTTTTTAGAACTTACCCAGTGAAAAAGAAGATGCTCTATTCTGCTGCCAAGCTCAAGGAGAGTTATGGGCACAATAACTATGTTTGAATTTTAAGGCCTCTATCAATCAAATTCACCCAGGGTTTAGGGTTGATTTCATTCCAATAATTCAGCATCTTACAACAACCAAAAGAAAATAAGAAAGACAGAGCGTTCAATCGTTCCCTTGGCCATTGTTGTCACATATTCCTCTAGACAGTTTGTTCCCAGAGAAAGGATAAATCTTGTCAGGAATGCCCCATCCACTTATTTGCTACCCAGCATTCACCAAGGAAGGGAAATCTACCCAATTCCCACTCCAGTCCTTTCCCCACCTCAGAGGAAGGAAGATATAGGAAAAAGGTCAGGGGAAATGTGGAAAGGAAGAAAAGCAAAGAATGACTTTGCATTTGAGGTCAGGAATTATGAGCACTGGATCACCATGGTATTTTATAGTTTTGGGCTTTCTTAACGTTATTAGTAAAACATTTTTTTTTTTAAGTTAGAAACTCTTTCAATTGACAGAGCTTCTCTGCCACCACAGAAAAACCAAGATCAGCAGAGAATCCCAGAAGTCAGGAGCAGTAGGAGTGACTCATGAAGCTGAGCTAAAAACTAGTAGATTGGAGCAGTGAGTGGAGCCATTCCCCTGAAATGGGGCTAAAGGACATTTGGGATCAATATTCCCCTCCCAACTGGGTGTTCCCTTATATTTTTGCTCCTTAAAAAGCAGAATTTCTGACATATATTGAGTAACTTGAAGTCCCTAACTGTATTCCATCTACCTATTTGAAATTGTATCAATAGTACAGTAAAGTAACATCACTGTGAAATTATCTAACAGGGGCATGAGATTTAGCAAATTGTCCGCTGGGTATATGTACCATCCTCCATAATAAATTTTATGTAATAGAAAAAATATAAATGCATTTCTGATTATAGGGCTTTAAAGTTTTCATTATCTCAAAAGAGGGGATTTTTAAAAATCTCTATTTCCCAATATAAGCAAAATATCCTTTGAAGATTCCACATGAAATTAATCCAGTGCTGTGCTGGTATACCACCTCTCTTAATTAAAAAAAAAAAAAACCCCGATTTGTAGTTTTTGCCAATTTGCATGCTGTAAATACTCTTACCATGGCCAGTTTTAAGCTACCAGAGGCTTAACAACCAGCTTGAGAAGTCCCTAAATATTTAACCAGCTGTGCGAGCCTATCCAAGACAGCTCCACCACATCACTACATTACATGATTAAACAACCTAAGAACTTCTCTTCAGAAAGTAAACTATATCATTTAAACAACTGGAATAAGCCATTGTGAGTTCATAATTTCTTCTGTCTAAATTATGAAATACTGGCTTCCTGAAATGCCACCAAAATAACCTGATAATAAAGCAAAGCTGCACTTATTATTTCTTAATGCAGTAAGGAATAATGCTCCTTTGACTGTCTTAGAAGCATTACAGAAGGAAGAAGGCAGCGATAGAATATTTATGAAATTTGGGGGCTTTGGTTTAAGCAGATTTTTAATGCAGGTGAGGTGAGGGGGCTTGATAAATTTTGACATAATAGTTTAGGATTGGTAAACATAGTCTTGTAAAGAGTCGTTTGATGTTATTACCCTGAGAAGAGGATATTTATTCTGTTGAGAATAAGTTGAAAAGTCTAGTATTCAGATCAATAGATTTCGGAAAAGTTTCTGAAACCAGCAATAAAGTTATTTACAATTTTATCAATCTGGGCAAGAACTTCCTGGAATATTAAAAATCATGTTAATGAAATGAAAATTATTTTAATAAGCACAGCTAATAATAAAGTTCTGTGCAGATGGAGATAGTTTCAGTACCTGGAACCAAAGTTCCTTGAACCTAGAGGCTCCTTTGCATGCAGCTGGTGAATTTTCTCTGAGGTTTGGAAAAGGTCATTAATTGTTTCTTCTTATGTTATGGAGCTATTCAGCTAATATACATTAGAAGATAAATACAGAGGAGGCCTAACTAGTATTCTAGAGCTCCTAGATAAAGAAAGAATAGCAGGCTATAGGTAAAGTAGGCATTTTCTTACTTGGTATAACCAGAGGATTCACAGATGGCCCTTCCACAGAAATGTTGTAAAATATCTGCCAATGCCCTTTCCCATTTTTGTAATTTCCCTTAAATACAGATTTCTCAACAGAGCTTACTAAAAATTAGTCTCTAATATGTTGCTGTGAATGGATCATTAATGCATCCATTGGTTCAATCTAGCAATCATTCATAAATCATTTATCTATAAAGTGCCTTTTATTATAATTTTCAAACTGTAGCAAGCATGCAGACACACAGATGGCTGCAAATATTTAAAAATATATTCAACTTGCCATCAACTACAAAAGAAAAACAAAGAGTGTAGAACATTACTGCCGTTGATTACAGAAACTTCAATACTCATGGACTTTCAATTTTGAAACATTTTTGCCTACATGACAAAATCCAAAGCATGTCAAATGCCTGCCCACAAAAGGTGGTCATATGCAATCGTTTTCATATAAGACCCTGCATTATCCATTAGCCTAAGGTTTTTGCTAGGTATATTAATGTTGAGGCATTTAAGAAAAGTATTACCCCATCATATTCTATAAATGCATAAACAGTGAGAGTGATTTTTAAACTCTTTGTAAGAGACAGCATTAAATTATAATAGAGGGGGTGGATGTAGCTCAGTGGCCGAGCACCTGCCCATATATCTGGATGAGAAAATGGAGAATATCACACTAAAACTTGGGCTAATTCATTCACCAAAAGAAAGGATTGTGATGAAAAGCTGTAAATCATGCAACCTATGAAAAAGTTCTGAGAATCACCAATAATCAAGAAGAGAAAGGAAAATTGATTAACAAAATGGTATGGGAGGAGGCAAGGTTGGGGCATGAGGTTGGGGTGTGAGGGAGTGTATAGGTAAAGCATTGGTGTCAGTGATGTCTTTAAATGTTTATTCAGGGGGATGCTAGGAGTTTGTTTGAGAAATTAAAGGTAAACATGGTGAACCCTGCTAATAAATCCTGTTACACGGAAGTTCCATAGATTCAAGGCCTCTCTAAATCTGTACAACATCAAAGAGAATGACAAGGATTCTGAGTGCAAATAGTTTAGCTAAAAAGAAGTTTCCTAGAATACTTCCTTGATCTTGGTGGTGATGGTGGGGGGGATGGGGTGAGCGAAGATCAAAACTGATCAAGTTAAGGTAAAGTTTCCCAAGAAGGCGAAAGTGTTCTTGATTTTAAAGGTTCTCACTCACAGCTCTATTGGGAGTTTATAATCCCCTAGGTCACTCTGTACTTAGGAACACAAGGGCCTCAAGAACCACCTTCCAGATACTACCCAGGACTCACCATGTCCTTCTGTACGTCACAGGCTTGCCCAGGCCTGGCACTAAAAATAGGTAAGTGGCTGCATAGAAGCAATACCTAAAAACATGGCCAAAAAAAAGAACATTTTAAAAAAGGTTTTACATCACAGAGTTACTTGGAGAAGAGAAACCTTTTTCAGGTTTCATGCTCTCATATTTTTGACTTTAGGAAAATGAGTTTGAATAAGCAGTTAAACAGTTTGAAATTTTTTTCTGTGGAATATTAAAGAACACTTCTTAAAGGTTCTTCTTGGGCTTTTAGGGCCTGAAGTTAGCTTTTAAGTAACTTAGGAATAAATATTTCAATGAATTTAAAATTAAACTTAGACTATCTGACAATTAATAAAATATGCAATGTCCAGCTAAGCAAATTTAAAATGCAAGACAGTTCCATCCACCTACCTCATATATATACTTCAATCAGAAGCAGAGTGGGCATCAACATCCTAAAATCTTCAAGACTAAGGAATGAACAAACATAAGGGGGAGTGCAACTATGGACTAAAGTACACTTATTATTATTCTAGTAATAGAAGATATTGTAACACTGATATAAAGATAGTGGTTGCCAGACATTCTGAGGGGAGAGAGAGGGAAAAATAGGTGTAACATGGGATATTTTGGGGACATTGGAATTGTTCTGAATGACATTGCAATGATGAATACAGGTCATTATACATTTTGTCAAAATGATGTCTGTTTTTATATTATTATATTTATTACATATTTATGTAAATATCATATATAAAGATAATATATAAATATAGTATTATATTATGTATTCAGTAATTTAATCCCTTGCTTATCAGCTATCCTGAAAATACTTTTTCATAGTTTATCTACCTCTCAATTTTGTTCATGAAGTCTTAGAAATATGAAAGTATTAAATGTTTAGGAGTTGATATCTATCAAACTTGTTAGCCATTTTTATTTTTGTGTTGAATCCTGCTAGAAAGACTTTCAATATGCCAGGATTTTTATAAATATTCACTTATATTTTATTTTAGAGTTTATATGTTTCCCTCAGAACATTTAAGTCTTTAATTTCTCAAGAAATTGTTCTGATGTATAGTGCAAGTTACGAGAGCTAACCATCTTACTTCCAAGTAGATAACCAATGGAACCCTAAAAATTATTGAGTAATTCACCCTATCACCATGGCTGTGAAATGCTGCTTTCACTATAGTAAAATCTTATCTGTTCTTGAGCCTGTTGTCAGAATGTCTAGTCTGTTCCATTGATCTCCATAACTGTACCTGGACCAATGTTACACTGTTTGGCTTAATTGTTATTTCATCTTTAACAATGAAACACAAATTTAACTGTATCCCATTAGGTTTAGGAATAAGGTGATCTCTAATTGCTTCCTTGTGATTTTCTTTTTGATCAGGGGGATTATCTATGAATATGTTTCTTAATTTCCACATTGTTAAGATTTTATTGGATATCTTTTTTATTTTTTATAATTTTATAGGATTACAATCAGTATGTAACTTGTAAAACATCTAAAGAACATCTATAAGACAACTAAAAATTATGTTTTGATTTTTAAATACTTTCTTTGTAGCCAAATGTATGAGTCTATAAATAAAAAAATAATTTTCTCTGAAATAGTGATTCTTATTAATTGTATTATTAAATTCACCATGTCCTTATTTCTAAAATAGATATGGTGAAGTCTTCCACTGACTATTCTACTTGCACGTCTAGCAATTTTTATTTATTCAACTTATGTGTTACTTGGTGCATAAAAGTTTTTGATAGTTACATCTTACTCACAAATTGTGCCTTTTATCACATATTTTTCCTATTTTTTAGATTTAATGCCATTAACATTAAATCATATGTTTTGGTTAGTAATCATGCAGGTCTACTTTTTTTCTTTACATTTGTCTGATCTTTCTTTGTTTACTCTTATTTTCTACTACTCCATATCACTTTGCTTTAAGGATGTTTCTTTTAAGAATCATGTGGCTGTGTTTTGTTTTTAATCTGATCTGTTAGTCTCTCTTTTAATGACTGACTATAACCCATTTATACTTAGTAAAATGACTAATATATTTTGTGTTATTCCTTCCAACTTGCGTTATGTTTATTACTAATTTTTCATTGCAGTTGCCTCCTTTTCCCATTCTTTTTTTTTGCTGGTAAAATTAAATTGCTATTCATTTCACTTTTTCCTTTATTACTTTGGAATTTATTCCATATTTTCCTTTAAGGACTCTCTTCTATTTCCCTGCTCTCATAATCAGATGCATTTGTCTCCACTACTATTAGAAACAAGATACCAACTGTTTCCTTCACAAACATATAATTCTGCTTGCCTCCCCCTCCATCCCAAAACATTGAGAGTACTTCATATGCTTCTCCCTGTCCCATGAGAACTTTGGAATGCTTTTACTCTTTCTCCTCCAATTATTACTATTATTGGAATGTCTCTCGTAGTAAGTCCCTCCCATTTCAAGAGTCCCAATTTAGTTCTTAGGCATTTGCCGATAACCTATCATTTGGTATTTAATAGATAAATTAAACTTCTACTCACTGTTTTCTCTCCAATTTCTCTTAATTTCTGATATGGCTCATTTCTTGTTCGATTAGAGTCCTTTAACAAATGAATTTCTGAGAAGTGACTCATAGGGATAAGATTGGCTCCTTAATTAAGTCAACCCTTGTTTCTTAATGGTAGACTTGTCATTCCTGATTGAGATTTATTTTCAGATGTGACATTCCAAGTATGGACTCAGTTGCTCAATCAATTGGTCCAACTATAAAGTGATTAAAAAAAAAAAAGAGGACAAAGTTTTACTGCTCCTACTCATAATTTTATTGCTAATGAAGGAAGAAAATTCAGTAAAAGTGTTTCTGAATTTTGAAGGGTCAATAAGAATCATATTTCATTTAATATTTATTTCAGTTTCAAAAAGCAACATCTACTAGCTAGTGATACCTTATGGAGAAAGAAAAAAGCTTTTCTCATGCATCCAATAAAAAATGGAACATTAAAAATAATATTAAATAAATAAATAAATAATATTTTTAAAATAATACTAGCAATATTTCAAAAAATAAACACCACTGAATTACCCATATAAGTTCATTTAGTACTATGTAATTAATTCTTGTTCCACTGGAACTTGGGCAAAACAGTCTGCTTCATAAAAGACAGCTGCTTCAGGAGTAAAACGAGTCCTGGAAATTATCTGTCCTTTGGTTAAAATCTGAAAGTGGTCTAAGCAATGAAAAGTTGGAAGTATATACTGAAATATTTATTTTTTGAGGTATTAATAGTTTAGAGTAGCTGGTACAGTCATCCATCCCATGTGGTGCTGATATTGTCCTTCTTTGTTGAAGATACATATATTATTCTGAAATTTGCAGAAAAGCCTTCAGGCAAACTCAGAGGGAAGATGAAACCTGCTTAATAATGAAACTGAATGGTTGTGGTTAATTTATTATAGTGACCCAAAGTATTGGAATAGAGGAAAATAAAAGTCTTTGTATTGGGATACAGTACAAACTATATCATAGCCAGATAAGCATTTGATCAATGGGTAAGAATAATGACAGCATTGGTAAATTTCCAGGGCCTTTCTATCACATGTACAATTTCTGAAATGTTGATATTAATAACATTTTACCTATACACACTTAACCAAGGGAAGAGTGAACATGTCTTCTGATTTGACAATTCCTCCCATATAACTTGTACAACAGTGTCAAGCTAATTGTGAAATATGGCACACACTAAACAAACATGCTTATTTCTAGCATTATTCTTTATAAGGTAAAATAATAAAAAATTTTGAAATTGTCCAGGAGCCCTCTGGGAACAAAGATAGTTTTAGGTAGAAAAGGCATCTTGTTTTTTTTTTTCTAATTCTAGCATCTGAACTTGGGAAGGCAAAATCAAAGGAGTTATTAGAGAAGATTTGGTTACTTTTTAAAGCTATAGCACCATGGGTGCTGAGAATAAGTACTTGATTATCTATTTAATCAAAGTGGCAATAAAATATTTTAAAATAATGTCAAAGAAGGTAACATGATTATAAGGAACCTTAGTACTTTCACAAGTGAGGAATCTTTGAACTTTATTTTTGCTTTAAAAAATAATTAAGTTTCCCACAAAAGTAAACACAAACAGAGAAAATTATTCTGAGATATGGAATTTCTGCTATCTGAATAGATTTCACAGGGGAGGCAGAATAACTTTTTACTATCCCTTCTTAAGCATTCTGTGACCAATATCTCATTTTAACAAAAAGAAAGCTAAATTCTAGTTTTATACTAATATAATATTTGGCAGCAAAAGATTCACAGGCTCCTTTTTGTTCCTTAAATTATCTGGTGAATAAACCCATCAAAACAGACTAAACTTTGCCAAAATTTTAGTTCATTTCATAGTTTTTTTTGAGATTCTTGTTACTGTAATTCAAGTCAACTAAAATTCACTTCCCTCAGATCCTTTACAACTAGTTATACATGCTCTGGTTTTGTCCTTCAAATGCTTTCTCATAGTCTGGAATAAACTGACATTTTTTTTCTTCTTTTTTTTATTGACTTTGTAATAATATTACATTAAAAATATATATATATGTGAGGTCCCATTCAACCCCACCCCCCCCACCCCCCCTATCCCCCCCCAACAACACTCGTTCCCATCATCATGACACATCCATTGGATTTGGTAAGTACATCTTTGGGCACCTCTGCACCTCATAGACAATGGTCCACATCATGGCCCATACTCTCCTCCATTCCATCCAGTGGGCCCTGTGAGGATTTACAATGTCCGGTGATTACCTCTGAGGCACCATCCAGGGCAGCTCCATGTCCCAAAGACGCCTCCACCTCTCATCTCTTCCTGCCTTTCCCCATGCCCATCGTCCACCATGTCCACTTTTCCCAATCCAATGCCACCTCTTCTATGTGGACATTGGATTGGTTGTGTCCATTGCACCTCTATGTCAAGAGGAGGCTCAGATTCCACATGGATGCTGGATGCAATCCTCCCATTTTCAGTTGTAATCACTCTAGGCTCCATGGTGTGGTGATTGTCCTTCTTCAACTCCATCTTAGCTGAGTGTGGTAAGTCCAATAAATCAGATTGTAGGTGCTGGAGTCTGTTGAGGCTCAGGACCAGGCTATCACATTGTCAGTCCAGAGATTCAAATCCCCTAAATATATCTTAAACCCCAACATTAACTGCACCTCCAGCACATTAGCATGAAAGTCTTATGAAGGAAGATCCCATCTGAGTCCAGATTCATCACACATAAACACCATTTCCAAAGAGGGGCCATCTGCCCTGGTAGTTAACCCCATCGGCCATGACCATAACTCTCATGGGTCTCTTTAGCCTTCAAAGGAACCAATATCTGGGGGTTGTATCTGCTTTATCTGTCTCTCTGACTCTGCTCAGTTGTGCATGAGGGCAATCCTTCTGCCAGCCTCCAGACTCTTTTTTAGAAACTTGTAGCCATATAAACTCATTTCTCCTTTCCATTTCCCCCTTACTTTAGGTCAAACAGCATTTTAAAGTCATGTTATTTTATGTAGACATGGATATTCTGCTGATCCGCATTGAACCTTCCGTATAAGGTCCTTTTCCAGTTGCATCATCAGTTGGTAGTTGATAGTGGTCCCTCGTTGCCAGGGAGGCTCATCCCCGGGTGTCATGTCCCACGCTGGAGGGAAGGCATTGCATTTACATGCTGAGTTTGGCTTTGAGACTGGCCACATTTGAGTAACATGAAGGCTGACAGGAGGAAATTCCCAGGCACAATGTTGCTCTAGGCCTTGTTCTTATTTTAGGTTTATCAGCTCACAAGCATAGTCATTAGCATCAGGGGCTCACTGTTGAACCCTCACTCCCTCCCGGTCCCCGCCGCTGTACCTGGGAGACTGTCGCTGCTCCCCTAGGGACCACGACAGAGCACCACTGGCCAGGAACCCAGTACCCCCCCTGCTGTGGTTTTTAATTGTTGCCACTATGAGTATATCCAATCATTACCATGCACCCTGGACATATGTTCTGT
Source organism: Dasypus novemcinctus (assembly GCF_030445035.2). Taxonomy (NCBI): domain Eukaryota; kingdom Metazoa; phylum Chordata; class Mammalia; order Cingulata; family Dasypodidae; genus Dasypus; species Dasypus novemcinctus. The sequence goes on from NC_080675.1 coordinate 76,692,034, forward strand.
ACAGCTCCCTGTCAGCCATATATCACCTGTCATTGGTATCCCATACCAGTATCCCTCCATTGCCATTGTTGAAACACTCTGTGATCCAGAACTCCCCGAAATTTGAAGCCCAATATAATGTCATGGTCCCTTACTAGGGAATGGCATATAGCGATGGGTTTAAAGGATAGATAAAGAACTTGGATAAAGTTAGATAAAGAACTTAGATAAAGAATGTTAAACTGACATTTTTAAACAAGATTGCTTTCCTTTTTTCATGAAAGCTAAGGCACATACACAGTTATATTTCCCTGTCATTATTTCCCCTAGGATAGTCTCAAACATCCATATTAATTATAAATTTTACCTAAAATAACAACTGCATTTCACAGAGAAAACAAGAAGATAAAAATTGAAAAATACATCATACTTAAGGATTTTATCAGTCTAACAAAACATGTGAATACTGAAAAAACGTTCTCCAGATGCACACATCTCTTTATACCTTCATAAAGTGTCAAAAATAAAACACTTGTTAACAAGAATATCCCAAAGACGTAGCCACTATATAGTATATCAAAATCAGAAGTAAAATCATATGAACTTGAAATTATGCTTAGTAATCAATATTTCTCTACCAATGCAACTTATAAATTTTCTGGGTATCCACTATCCTTTGATCAATGCAGTTTTTAAAATTCCAAGGTTTTAAGTTGACAGAGGATCTTAAAAATCATTTCCAAACTGACACACTTCAAAACATAATTACTGCTATAAAAATTTTTGTCAGAGTTATGAAAGAATTATTAAAACAAGCATACTTTTATAATCTTAAGCATTATGATCTGTGATGCTGGTTTATTTAATTAGTAAACCACTGTATGAAGTTTAGTAAGTTCAAATTAAGTCTCCTCATGAGAAAAATGCACCCAAATCTTGCCAAAAAAAAAAAGATGCTATATTATACTGAACACTGATAAATCAAAGAAAATAATTACACCAGTGTAATTCATCCAAAGATTCACTTTTATTATAAAGATTCCCCTTACTTATATGAACTTGGATTCTTAAACTGTTTCTGTGCTAGCAATTTCTGTAAGGATTCCTTTCTCAAAAATCTAGCACATTTAAAGTATTAAAAGATTAGTTTCTTTTCTGTGAATTATGGGATTATTTGATTTGTATAAGCTGTTGTTTATCTCTATAAACCAATCAGAATAGACTTCTTTTAATTTAATAGACACTGTAGTCTAATCTATTAATACCCTCCAGAAGAAAGAAAATATTTTACTTTAACATGCAAGATGTAGAGGCTTTTCTGAATTACAAACACATGGACACACAGCTTTTAACTTCAGTTCTACAACAGGTGTAGTTCAAAAGTAAATTGAGAAATACAAAAACTCACCTGTTCAGATCTCAAGAGCTGTTGCCCTTCCCAGTAGACATGAAATATTTTTCATTGATTTGAGCTCACAAGTAGACAAACAGAAAAATATGAACGAATCGGATTCTGTCATCTCTCCCCCTTCAGAGACTAGACATCCATCATCCATTTGACAGAGATCACCAAATGGCAGACAATAAAACCAAATCCCCAATCATTGCTGCCACCAGTAGGGAATAATATTATTGACCATGCAGAAACCAGAAAAAGCAAAAACAAAAAATCAATAAGGGGCCGGAGGGGCGAAAACTAGAAAAAACAGAATGTCAGCAACGTTAAAGTTCTGTTGCTGCTTACAATTTATTCCAGGAGGCAATAAAAGAGATGCTTGAGTTTAAGCAGGCTGTGAGGTGCAATTCTCCAGCAATGCTGCTTCTTCAGGTGAGTCTACTTTAATATTTTAATAGATGATCTCCAAAACGATTAAAGAATAATTTTCAAAAAGGCAAAAGCATGCAATATAAAGTGAGCAATATGAATGACTTTATTCAACTCATTAATTAATGAAAGACCAGTAAGATGTTAAAATTATTCAAAAGGCATTAAAGAAGGTAGATACACACAGGTAATTTTAAAGGAATGTTACGGTTGCTATGGTAGATACAAACTACTTTACAGGGCAATAAATTATATCCTTTGGGTGTATCTGTTCTACAAAGTAGAAATTATTTTCATCTCTACCAGACAAAAATCCACACATTAACCTCTGCTACTAAGAACTTGCAAAATAACTTAGTCAGTAAAATGTCAAGACCAGCTCGGCACAGAAAGAACAATCAGCAATCTCTTTTGCCTATTTCCAAGTTTCAGATCATTTTCCTGACAGAGCTCAAGAATTTTTACCATCCCTCAATATCTTTTGCACACATCCTACTGGAAACTGGTTAGGCCTTTCAGTATGCAGATTGATATTTTTCTTCATATCAGGGAAATTTTCTGTCAGTATTTTTTTAATATATATATTTATTTTTTAAAGATACTTAGATTATACAAATTGTTACCAAAAAAAATATGAGATTCCCATATGCCCCACTCCCCACACCTCCCATCCTTTCCGCCATTAACAACTTCTTTCATTAGTGTGGTACATTCATTGAAATTGATGAACACGTCTGGAGAATTGCCACTAAGCATGGATTATATTTTACATTGCATTGTATCTTACACTCTCTCCCACTCAATTTGGTAGGTTATGGCAGGATATATAATATCCTGTGTCTGTCTTTGCAATGTCATTCAGGAAAATTCCAAGTCCCAAAAATGTCCTCATATTAAATCCCTTTTTCCCTCTCCCTGCCTTCAGCAACTCCAGTGGCCTGTCTCCACATCAATGATATAATTTCTTTCATTGCTAGAATCACACAGTAAGTCTATAGTAGAATATCAGTAAGTCCACTCTAGTTCATATTTTATTCCCCAATCCTGAGGATTCTGGGATGGCAATGCCCACTCCACCTCTAATTGAGATGGGGCATCAATCCCTTATGGCTGATGGATGGGACTCTCTGGCTTGCGGTTGTAGACTCTCTTGGTTCCTTGGTGTGATGGTTGTCCATCCTCACCTCCTTGTTAGCTGTCCTGGGTCTGTCCAATGAACTGGAGAGTAGTGTTGCAACTCCACTGAGGCTCAGGCCCCAGCTGGCACATGGACAGCCCAAAGATTCTAGTCTCTTGAACATACACTTACCACCTCCAGCATCAGCTATAAGTTCAAATAGAAGGGACAGAAGAGCATGTGTAGAGAAGTCACATGTAAGTCCAACTCTTTCACACTCAGGAATGCAAACTCCAAAGTAGGGCCCACTGGCGAGACACCACATTCCAGAGCTATCTGCCATGACCATAAGACCTGGGTGTCTCCAGAGCCCTCAGGAGCCCCACTATTTGGGGTAGCATCTACTCCGGCAGTCTATGAGATCCTGCTGAGATGTGCATAAGTGTTACCTCTGGGATGACTCCTGGCTCACTTTGAAGTCTCTTAGCCATATAAACTCATATGTCTTTACATTTTCCCCCTTTTATTTAACCTCTTTGCCAGTTGCATTGCTCCTTGGTGTTTGGCAGTAATCCCTTAGTGCCAGAGAGGCTTATCCCCAGGAGTCATGTCCCACCCTGGGGGGGAAGGTAATGCATTTATGTGCTGAGTTTGGCTTAGAGAGAGGCCACATTTGAGCAACATGGAGGCTCTCAGGAGATAACTCCTAGGCACACTACAGCACTAGTTCTAAGTTGCTATTTTAAGAGCAAAGGCCAATAAGCATAATTATCAATATTAAGGGCCCATCAGTGGACATTCCTTCATCACTAGTCATTGCCTTGCACTTGGGGGATTGCTGTTGTTCCATTAGAGAATGTGGCAGAGCTCCCCAGGACGGGAATTCAATATTCTTTCGGTTATTGTGGGAATCTCCATCCACTGTGACAATGCCCCATGAACATTTGAACACATTTATGTACCTTATATGTATGCCCAGGTGAATTTCCTCCCATGTATCCCACATCACTGACACCCCACACCACTGATCCTCCCCACCACAGTTTTAACTCTTCCATGGATGAAACCTTCTTCAAAAATGAAGCTAAGAATATTGCCAAATACAATTAATAGGAAAATTAAATAATAATGCTAGATTTAGCATAAGTAATGAGATACATTATAATTTAGAAATAAAATTTTAAAAGTGGGATATTAAAAAATAATGAAGGGAAGTGGACTTGGCCCAGTGGATAGGGCGTCCATCTACCACATGGGAGGTCCACGGTTCAAACCCCGGGCCTCCTTGACCCATGTGGAGTGGGCCCATGCACAATGCTGATGCGCACAAGGAGTGTCCCACATAGGGGAGCCCCACCCACAAGGAGCGTGTCCCATAAGGAAAGCAGCCCAGCACGAAAGAAAGTGCAGCCTACCCAGGAATGGCGCCGCACACATGGAGAGCTGACTCAACAAGATGACGCAACAAAAAAGAGACACGGATTCCTGTGCTGCTGACAACAACAGAAGCGGATAAAGAAGAACATGCAGCAAACAGACACAGAGAACAGACAACTTGGTTGTGGAGTGGGTAGAGTTGGGGAGAGAAATAAAATAAATCTTTAAAAAATAATAATGAAAACTTTTTAAATATTTTTTTTACTTTTTGCCTCATTTTCTTCTGTTTCTTTCCCAGTGTCTTACTTTTTTTTTTCATTTTGTCTTCAAATAAGTTTTGGGTCACAGTAAAGTCACATGCAGAACACAGGGGACTCATATACCCTACATCTTTCCCTTTTTTACCCCTTCCCATAGCAATACCATTTTTATATGTGGATTGTACATTTTTCACAACTGATGTACAAATACCAAAACATAGTCACTAACCATGGGTCAATGGTTTACATTATGGTCTACACTCTAGACCATATATTTATATAATTTTTTTTATGAAATTCAACATGGCCTGTACCCATCATTGTAAGATCATGCAGAACACTTCCATTACTCCCTATATACCTCCTCTTCCATCTACTCTATGCCTCCCTTCCCCTCCCCTCAGGGCCCACAGCAACCACCAGGTTACACTCCATGAAGGACAAGATTCATAGTTACTTGCAACAACACTGAGAGCTTGACATACTTGTCTGTCCTCCCCTATTAGGAACAACCCATGCTTTCAAGAAACACCCACCCCTCTGTTTGAGAACATATCTCCCCAGGAAGGAAGTCCAATTCCTTCCTGCTCATTATGTGGATCTCCACCCACTGATGCAACATGCTATGACAAAATGTTTACTTGCACATTCTCTAGAAGACTGCCACAGGTGTGCCCTGTCCTGAATGCCCCCCATCCAACACCCTAAACCAGTATCCCTTCTTTCTCATATTGTCAAGAGCTGTCCCAAAATTGTAGTTTCAACCACATACCCACCAATTCCTAGTGTTCACCTCCTCCGTTCCCCAACCCTTTCTCCAGTTCCATGGACCATCCAACACACCATCACCACCTTCATTAGTCAGGGTTCTCTAGGGAAACAGAATCAACAAGGGATATCTGTCAATAGTAAGAGACTTATCAGGGTCTCTCTCATAGCTGTGGGGATGTGCAAGTCCAGGTTTCACAGGCAGGTTGCAACCAGGGGCTGCAATGAAGGTCCAATAAAGGTTCTTGAAAAGTTCTGGGAGATGTTGGCTATCCAAAGATGAGCTGGGAAATTCTCTTTCAATGCTGGAATCACTTTCCTTTTTAAGGGATTCAACTGATGGGGTTAAGCATTACTCATTGCTGATGGCAATCTCCCTGACTGATGTAATTATACCAGCTATCTATGATTTACCACTGCAGTAAAGTCAATGATGACTAAGTCCATAAATGTCCTTGTATTACAGTTAGCCCTGTGCTTGCTTGACCAAACAACGGGGCACAATTACCTGGCCAAGTTGACACAATAGCCTAATCATCACAGTCCACCCCTTGTCAACTCAGCAACCATACACATTACCTTAAACCATACTTAATCTCTAAGTAAAAACAATAACAGACATGCATATATATATTTCCACTTAGCAATGTTCAACTCTCCTGCATACAACCAGAAACGCATTAATTCCATACAAAATAGGGTAGAAGATCTTGTGTAATATTCACTCTCAAACTTGACATCCTCAAATACCATGACATGAAATGGATACGACTTGTTACATGACATGGGGAAAGTTTGGGGAAGAAGACAAAGAAATTCATTTTGTGTACATATAAAATCATCATCATAATGAAACAAGGAAGAAAGATTCATGACCATTATAGCCCTCATTTCTGTAACTGGTCATGTGTTCAAAGTTCATATTTATCACTACCTTCTTCCACTACCCATTCCATGTTTCCATTATCCTCAGCAAGCACTTCAGCTGGCCATGGTTCTTTGCTTAGAAGGATGACCCAAACTTTCATTCCTGAAGATTCTGGGCCATTGTTAGTCCTGCTTGGATAGAGTTGTTGCAATTTTCCATTGACTTTAATCATAGGATATGACAGTACTAGAAGATGTCCTAAAGGATCTCCTGAATTCCAGGCAAATTCTTCTTTACCCCCATTTTGTAGATTCAGACCTATTTCCCCTTGATAGTCAGGATCAATCACCCCAGCCAGTACAGTAATTCTCTTCTTTGACTGTTGATTCAGAGGTAAGAGGAGCCCAAAGTGGCCAGATGGCAGTTTTAATGTCCAGTTCAATGGAATCATTGTTGTGTTCCCTGGTGATAGCACTCCTCCTTTGGGACTAAAACCTTTAGACCAGCAGAGTTTGAGGTTGCAGGGACAGGAAGCAAAAATTTTCCCAATGGGTCACTAGGGGTAATAGTGAGTGGTGCCACTCCCATTGCCACCCCTTGATTCCTGGACCCATGGATCCTGGTTATGGGAGAAACTGTGGATGCTGATTTAAAGCATACACAGCCTCCTGGAGAATATTGCCCCAGCCCTGCAAGGTATTGCCACCTAGTTGGTAATTGTAAGTAATTGAGTCTTCAAAAGGCCATTCCACCGTTCTATCAATCCAACTGCTTCAGGGTGATGGGGAACATGGTAAGACCAGTGAATTCCATGGGTATGTGCCCATTTCTGCACATCATGTGCTCTGAAATGGGTTCCTTGATCAGAAGCAATGCTGTGTGAAATGCCATGGTGGTAGATAAGATATTTGGTAAGTCCATGGGTGGCAGTTTTGGAAGAAGCATTGTATGCAGGAAATGCAAACCCATATCCAGAGTATGTGTCTATTCCAGCTAAAATAAATTACTGCACCTTCCATGATAGAAGTGATCCAATGTAATCAACCTGCCACCAGGTAGCAGGCTGGTCACCTCGAGGAATGGTGCCATATCAGGGGCTGAGTGTGGGTCTCTGCTGCTGGCAGATTGGGCACTCAGCAGTGGCTGTAGCCAAATCAGCCTTGGTAAGGGAAATTCGTGTTGCTGAGCCCATGCTTAACCTCCATCCCTACCTCCATGGCCACTTTCTTCATGAGCTCCCTGGGCAATGACAGGAGTGACTGAGGAAATATGCTGAGCATTAGCCACAGAGGGGGTCATCTTCTCTACTTGATTATCAAAATCTTCCTCTGCTTAAATTACCCTCTAGTAAGCATTCATGTGGAACATAAAAATTTTCATGTTTTTTGCCCAATCAGAAAGGTCAATCCACATACCTCTTCCCTAGACCTCTTTGTCACCAATTTTCCAATCATGTTCCTTCCAAGTTCCTGACCATCCAGCCAAACCATTGGCAATAGCCCATTAATCAGTGTGCAAACACACCTCTGGCCATTTCTTCTTCCAAACAAAATGAACAACCAGGTACACTGTTTGAAGTTCTACCCACTGGAGGATTTGCCCTGACTATTGTCCTTCAGGAATATCCTAAAAAGGAACTGCAGTGCTGCAGCAGTCCACTTTCAGGTGGTACTTGCATATCATGCAGAACCATCTGTAAACCAGGCTTAAGTTTTCTCTTCCTCAGTCAACTGATTGTAAGGAACTCCCCAAGAGGCCAAAGCTGTTGACTGGGCAAGAAAAGGTAACATGGCAAGGGTAGCGACCATGGGCATTTGGGCTACTTCCACATGTAATTTATTCGTGCCTTCAGGACCTACTCAAGCCCTATCTCATATATACTACTTCCACATTATTGTGGAGTGCTGCTGTGCACGCCCAACTTTATGGTTTGGTGGGTCAGACAATACCCAGCTCATGATAAGCAACTCAGGTCTCATGGTAACTTGATGGCCCATGGTTAAGCGTTCAGTCTCTACTAAGGCCCAGAAGCAGGTCAAAGGCTCTTTCTCAAAAGGGAAGTAGATATCAGCTCCAAAATACTAAGGGTCTGTTTTGTGATTCTCTTATAGGGACCTGCCAAAGGCTCCAGACAGCATCTCTATTTACCAAGGAAATTTCCATCACCATTAGATCTGTTGGATCATATGGCCCAAGTGGTATTATAGTTTGTACAGCATCTGGACCTGACACAGAGCCTCTTATTGTTCCAGTCCCCAATCAAAACTGGCAGCTTTTCTGGATACCCAGTAAATGGGCCAGAGTAGCACACCCAAATGAGGAATATATTGTCTCCAAAATCCAAAGAAACCAACTAAGCATTGTCCCTTTTATTTTTCATTGTAGGAGGAGCCAGATGCAACAGATTATCCTTCACTTTAGAAAGAATATCTTGACATGCCCCACACCACTGGACACCTAGTATTTCACTGAGGTGGAAGGACCTTGTATTTTCATTGGATTTATTTCCCATCCTCTCACATGCAAATGCCTTACTAATAAGTCTAGAGTCTTTGCTACTTCTTGTTCACTAGACCCTATCAAAATGATATCATCAATATAATGGACCAGTGTGATGTCTTGTGGGAGGGAGAGATAATCAAGATCCCTATAGGCAATATTATGACATAGGACTCGAGAGTTGATATACGCATGAAGAGGACTGTGAAGGTATATTGCTGGCCTTGCCAGCTGAAGGCAAATTGTTTCTGGTGGTCCTTACTAATAGCAATTGAGAAAAAAATCATTTGCCAAATCAACAACTGCATAACATGTACAAGGGGACATGTTGATTTGCTCAAGCAATGACACCACTGGGACTGCAGCTGCAATTGGAGTCACCACCTGGTTAAGTTTATGATAATCTAATGTCATCCTCCAAGATCCATCAATTTTCTATACAGGCCAAATAGAAGAGTTGAATGGGGACATGGTGGGAATCACTACCCCGCATGCTTCAAATCCTTGATGGTGGCACTAATTTCTGCAATCCCTGCAGGAATCCAGTACTGCTTTTGTTTTACTATTTTGCTAGGTAGGGGCTTTCACTTGGCCTTTCCAACCAAAATAGCCCTCACTCCACAAGTAAGGGGTCCAATGTGGGGATTCTGTCCGTTACTGAGTATGTCTATTCCAATTATGCATTCTGGAACTGGGGAAATAACCACAGAATGAGTCCGGGGACCCATTGGACCAACTGTGAGAAGGACCGGAGCTAAAATTCCATTAATTACCTCACCTCCATAAGTCCCTACTCTGACTTGTGGACCTCAGTGACATTTTGGGTCTCCTGGAATTAATGTCACTTCTGATCCAGTGTCTAATAATCCCCAAAATGTTTAATCATTTCCTTTTCCACTATGCAGTTACTTTGGTAAAAGGCCATAGATCTTCTTAGGGAGAGGTGGGAGAAGGATTAACAGTATAAATTTTGGGCAGTTAACAGGATCCTTCTCCAAGGAGACCTGGCCTCCTCATTATTCAAGGGACTCTGGGTCTGTAAACTGTCTAAAGTCTGGGAATTGATTAAGGGGCCATGATTCTCATGTAATATGAGTTAGGGTTTTGTTCACTCGACTCAGAACTCCTCTGTTTATACAGATCCTGAAGAATTTAGTAGACTGCCCATCTATTTCATTGCTAGGTACCCCATGATGTATTAGCCAATGTTGTAACTCTACACAACTCAGACTGTTCTGAGTGCTTTTTTGAATCTGCCTTTCATTGCTGTAGCCACGCCCACCTTGTCTTTGGTGATTAACTGCCAATACTTGATTTTTACCAGACTGATCTCCAATCATCCCAATAATGTTTAAGGATTCTAATTCCATCACAGCCCTCCCTACAGTAGTATCTGGACTACAGAGAAGAGCAACTACAGAGCTCTTCAGGGAAAATGGACTTAGTCTTACAAATTTATTCCTCACACTCCTGATTAAAGGTGTGTCCACTGGACATTCCTGGGGTGAGTGGGCAGCTTTCAAATGGTAAACCATTCTAGCATTCCAATCTCCCTAAGACTTGGAATTCCCTCTTCTACTGTGTACCAGGGCAAATTGGGCATCTCAGCCTCAGAGATGCTAGGCCATCTTTTGGCCCATGTTTCAATCAGCCACCCAAACAAACTGTTAGAGCCTTTCTAGCCCCTTGAGCTACAGCTTGAGTCCAGAATTTCTGTTTAGTGGGTCTGTAGCAGTTGCATATGGTTATGAATTTCAAAAATAGATATTGGATTATGTTTGTAATCTAATCTGTACCTGGGCCTGATTACATTATAATAGGGCTTTAATTGGGCCATTTCATTAGGGCATTGAGTCCCTGCCCCTTGGTGGGTGGGCATTCACAGATAAAAGGCATGGCAAAGGACAGAGCTGTGGGTTTTCTGATGTTGGAGTTTCGATGTTGGAGTTTGATGCTGAAGTCTTAAGCTGGAGCCCTGGGGAAAGAGACAGAGCCATTTGCCTGATAGTCTAATGCTGACCTTTTGGAGAGAGGCAAAGCCTGGAGAACCTCATAGTCTACAGCTGACCTTGTGGAGAAAATAGAGGAGCTGAGCCCAGAGGAACCAAAAAAGCCTGAACCCTCACAGACATCAGCAGCCATCTTGCTCCAACATGTGGAAATAGACTTTGGTGAGGGAAGTAACTTATGCTTTATGACCTCATAACTGTAAGCTACTACCCCAAATAAATACCCTTTATAACTCCCAGCAGATTTCTGGTATTTTGCATCAGCACCCCTTTGGCTGACTAATACCGGGTCCATATCAATAAATTCAGCCTGATCCAACTTTATATTCCTTCCATCATTATCCCATACCCTTAGTATCTATTCCCACACTTAGTCCCCTGATTTCTGTCTATATAAGTTGGAAAACAACATGCAGTTCTTTTTGAGTATACCTTACTTCTTCATGGGTCACACTTTATATTTCATCTTTGGGGGCTTGTTGTGATTTTAGTCTAGTAATAGGTCTCGAAGACAAGAGAGGTGGTGGGGGTGGGTAAGGAGAAGGATTAGAAATGCCTTGCAAGCTACTGACCTCAGGGCATTCCCTTGCATTTTCTTCTGGTGAGGCAGGATTAATCTTGCCAGGCAGGGGTTTGAAGGCAGTTTCCTCAAGGCAGACTGGAGGCTTCAGGGCATTCTGGAGTTTGGCTGGTATGTGCCTTGGAAGGAGGTACACGCTCTTTGGGGCAGGCCAAAGGCTGGGTAGGGTAAGCTTCAGTTTGGCTGGTACCCACCTCAGGGCTGGAAGTTGTTTCAGACTCCCTGGGGCAGGCCAGATTCTAGATGATAAAAGGTTGACAAGGTGTGGTCTGGACAGGGCAGGCCATGGCAGGCTTATCTGGTAAAGTCTCAGCAGAAGTCAGGGTTCCAATGTCTCCACCAATATTATCATCATCCCATATGTCTCCATCCCAATTCTCTGGATTCTACTCTTTTCCAATCAATACCTTCACTTTAATTGCAGAAACCCTGTGGAGTTGAGATTTTAGTTTCCTTTGTAACTCCACTACTCGTACTAAGAGTCTGGGTTTGGTTCTCAGATATTTTGAGCCTATGGCTACAGGAGAAAAGATTTTCTTTCAGAGCACACATAGAAATGTTTGCATCATCCATTCAGTGTTTAAGTTTCAAATTTGAAAGCTTTAACTCATCTCTTTCTTTTGTAACAATATTCAGAGTATCTAGGAGGAGCCAGCCAACATCATTATACTGTTTGACTCCACAAAACTCTGTTGAGGTGTTGAAAACACTCTCACCCAGATCTGTGCTTCTTATAAGCATGGAAGTAGGGGAATCCAATGATGCTAATTTGCGTATCCCGATTGCCAACTCATGCCATGGACTGTTAGCAACCTCTTCATTATTGGAAAGGGAGTCATCAGTACCCTTGAGTCCAATTAGTGTAGAGGGATAATTGCAAAATTCCCAGAGCCACCTCAGACACCCCATGTTTAAGACTTTGTTCCTCAAGAACCACTCCCAGTACCAAGATGTATTAGCATTCTCTAGGGAAACAGAATCAATAAGGGATATCTGTCCATAGTAAGAGACTTATCAGAGTCTCTCATGCAGCCATGGGGATGCACAAGTCCATGTTCCACAGGCATGCTGCAACCAGGAGCTCTGATGAAAGTCCAATGAAGATTCTTGACAAATTCTGGGAAATGTTGGCTATCCAAAGATGAGATGGGAAAATTTCCCTCAATGCTGGAATCACTTCCTTTTTAAGGGATTAACTGATTGGATTAAGCATCACTCATTGCTGATGGCAATCTCCCTGATTGATGTCATTATAACCAGCTATCTATGATTTACAACTGCAGCAAAGTCAAGGGTGACTTAAGTCCATAAATGCCCTTGTATTACAGTTAGCCCAGTGCTTACTTGACTAAACAACTGGACACAATTACCTAGCTGAGTTGACACAATAGCCTAACCATCACTCCACCCTACCCCCTGTCAACACCCAACCCAATATTATCACTACATCCCTGTCATATCCCTTCACTGCACAACTATTCACTTCCACCTTATCATAGATCTTGCCCATATGGGTATTGGATCACAACCTTTTCCCTCACTTTCTGTTTCCTGTAAACCTGTCTTCCAGACTCTAGCTCTCCAAGTCTGTTCAATTTGCTTAATTCATATCTCTGAGATCATGTAATATTTGTTCTTCAATGACTGGCTTGCTTCACTCAACATAAGGTCCTCAAGATTGATCCATGATATCCCACGTGTTAGTACTGGGTTTCTTCTTACAGCTGAGTAATATTCCATTGTATGTATATGCCACATTTTGTTTATCCATTCATCTGTTGATGGTCATTTGGTTTAATTCCAACTTTTGGCAATAATGAAAAATGCTGCTATGAACATTGGTGTGCATATATCTGTTCATGTCCTTGCTTTCAGTTTTTCTGGATGTATACCCAGCAGTGGAATTCCTGGATCATATGGCAGATCTATAGTTAATATTTTGAGAAACTGCCAAACTGTCCTCCACAATAGCTGGATCATTCTATTGTCCCACCAGCAGTGGATGAGGGTTCCCATTCCTCCACATCCTCTCCAATATTTGTAGTCCTCTGCTTTTTTAATGGCCTCCAGTCTAATGGGTGTGAGATGGTATCTCATTGTAGTTTTGATTTGCATTTTCCTAACAGCTAATCATGTTGGGCATCTTTTCATGTGCATTTTATCCATTTGTATTTTTTCTTTGGAGAAGTGTCTGTTCAAATCACTTGTCCATTTTTTAAGTGTGTTGTTCACCTTTTTATTTTCGAGATATAGGATTTCTTTATATATGCTGGGTATTAGGCCCTATCAGATATATGGTTACCAAATATTTTCTCTCATTGGGTAGGCTGTCTTTTCACTTTCCTGACAAACTCCTTTGAGGTGTAAAACTTTTTAATTTTGAGACATCCCATTTATCTATTGTTTCCTTTTGCTGCTAGTGCTTTGAGTGAAGTCCACGAAGCCATTTCCTATTACAAGGTCCTGTAGGTGCCTCCCAACATTATTTTCCAAGGTGTTTATGGTCTTGGTTCTTATATTTAGATCTTTGATCCATCTTGAATGATTTTTTATAAGATGTGAGATGGTGTTCCTCTCTCATTCTTTTGGATATGGATATCCAGTTGTTGAAGAAGCCATTCTTTTCCAGTTGAGTGGGCTTGGTGGCCTTGTCAAATATCAGATGACTGTATATGGAAGAATCTATTTCAGAATTCTCAATTCAGTTCCATTGCTTGGTATGTCTATCCTTGTGCCAATATCATGCAGTTTTGACCACTGTAACTTTGTAATATGTTTTGAAGCCAGGTAGTGTGATCCCTTCTATTTCATTTTTCTTTTTCAATATGTCTTTGGCTGTTTGGGGCCTCTTGCCTTTCCAAATAAATTTTATAGTTAGTGTTTCCAATTTGGTAAAAAAAAAAATGTTATGTTGATTTTTATTAGGATTGCATTAAATCTGTAGATCAGTTTGGGTAGGATAGGCATTTTAATGATGTTCAGTCTTCCCAACCATGAACAGGGAATATTCTTCCATTTATTTAAGTCTTCTTTGATTTCCTTTAACAGTGTTGTGTCATTTTCTGTGTATAAGTTGTTTACATTTTAGTTAAATTTATTCCTAGGTTTTGATTCTTTTAGTTGCTATTATAAATGGGATTTTTTTCTTGATTTCCTCCTCAGATTGCTCATTATTGGTTACAGAAAAGCTACTAATTTTCATGCATTGATCTTATAACCTGCAACTTTACTGAACTCATTTATAAGCTCTAGAATCTGTCATAGATTTCTCAGGGCTTTCTATGAATAGGATCATGTCATCTGCAAATATTGAAATTTTGACAACTTCCTTTCCAATTTCAATGCCTTTTATATCTTTTTCTTGCCTAAGTGCTTGAGCAAGTACTTCTAACACAATGTTAAATAGGAGCAGTGATAGTAAGCATCCTTGTCTTGTTCCCAATCTTAGAGGGAAAGCTTTCAGGATTTCACCATTGTATATGATGTTAGTTGTGGTTTTTTTATATATATTCTTTATGATGTTGAGGAAGTCTCCTTCTCTTCCTATCTTTTGTAATGTTTTTATCAGGAAACATTTCTGTGTTTTGTTAAATGTTCTTTCTGCATCTATAGACATGATCATTTGATTTATTTCCTTTGATCTGTTTATGTGGTGTATTACATTGACTGCTTTTCTTATGTTGATATGTCCTTGCATACCAGGAATGAAACCCACTTGGTGATGGCATATAATTTGTTTGATGTGTTGTTGAATATAATTAGTAAGTATTTTGTTGAGGATTTTAGCATCTAGGTCCATTAGAGGGATTGTACTGTAATTTTCCTTTCCTAAGGCATCATTCTTTGACTTTGGTATTAGGGTAATGTTGGCATCATAGAATGAGTTAAACAATGTTCTTTCTAAATCTATTCTTTGGAAGAGTTTAAACAGGATTCATGTTAGTTCTTTCTGGAATGTTTGGTAGAATTCACCCGTGAAGCCATCTGGTCCTGGACTCTTCTTATTTGGGAGATTGAATGACTAATTTAATCTCCTTACTTGGGATTGGTCTGTTGAGTTTATCAACTTCTTCTTTCATCACTGTAGGTTGCTTGTGTGTTTTGAGGAATTTGTTCCATTTCTTCTCAATTACCCTTCTTATTGGCATATAATTTTTCAAAGTATCCTCTTATGATACTCTTTATTTCTGTGAGGTCAGTGGTGATATCCCCTTCCTCATTTCTTATTTTGTGTATTTGTTTCTTCTCTCTTTTTTTCTTTGTTAGTCTAGCTAAGGGTGTGTCAATTTTATTGATCTTCTTGAAGAACCAACTTTCAATTTTGTTTATCTTTTCTATTGCTTTTAATTTTCTATTTCATTTAGTTCTGCCCTAATCTTTGTTATTTCCTTCTTTCTACTTCATTTGGTTAGTTTGTTACTCTTTTTCTAAGTCCTCTAGGTGTGCAGTTAGGTCTTTGATTTTAGCTCTTCTTTTTTGAATTATGTGTTTATGACTATGAATTTCCCTCTCAGTACATCTTTTGCTGCATCCTATGGGTTTTGATATGTTGTGTTGTCATTTTCATGTGTTTCAAGTTAGTTACCTTTTTCTTTTGTAATTTTCTCCTTGGCCCACTGTTTGTCTAAGAGTGTGTTGTTTAACTTTCATATATTTGTGCCTAATCTGGTTATCTGGTCCTTACTGATTTCCAGCTTCATTCCATTGTGGTCAGAGAAACTACTTTGTTTAGTTTTGATCTTTCTGAATTCATTAAGTGTTGCTCTGTGGCTTAGCATGTGTTCTATCTTGGAGAATGATCCATGTACACTTGAGAAGAAAGTATATCCTGCTGTATTTGGGTGTAGTGTTCTGTATATATCTATTAGATCCACATCCTCTAATATATTATTCAAAGTCTTTTTTGATTCTGTCAAGATGTTCTGTCTAAAGGTGATAATGTTGTTCTATATGCCACTGTAATTGCAGAGGCATCTATTTCTTTACTTGGTTTTTCCAGTTTTGTCTCACGTATAAAGAGGCACTCTGCTTAAATGCATAAATGTTTATGATCATTCTTTCTTCTTGAAAGATTACCCTTTTACTAATATATAGTGTCCTTCTTTGTCTCTTAGTTTTGCATTTAAAGCCTATTTTGTCTGCTATTAATATAGCTACTCTCACTTTTTTTTGTTGTTGTTGTTGTTTGCTTGTAAAATTGTTTTCCAGCCATTCACTTTCAGCCTCCTTGAATCCCTGGATCTAAGGTAGGTTGCTTATAGACAGCATAGATATGTCTTATTTCCTTATCCATTCTGCCAATCTTTGCCTCTTGATTGGTGAGTTTAATCCATTAACATTCAGTGTTAGAGCTGCCAAGGAATTACTTACGTTAGTCATATTTTCTTTGGATTTATGCATGTCATGTTTTGTTTTTATTTCTCTTTTTGTTTTTGTCTTTTTTTCTTATACTCTCTTCCAACTCTCTCTTTCCTGTTTTTTTCCTTTCAACCTGAAGCACTCCCTTTAGTATTTCTTGAATGGTAGGTTTCTTACTGGCATACTCTCTTAATTTATGTTTATCTGTGAATATTTTGATTCTCTATTCGTTTTTGAATACTAGCTTTGCCAGATAGAGAATTCTTGACTAGAAGTTTTTTTTTTTTCTTTTAACAGCTTAACTATGTCATATCAGTGCCTTCTTGCCTTCATGGTTTCAGTTGAGAGACCAGCCCTTAATCTTATTGAGCTTCCTTTGTATGTGATGGTTCTCTTTTCTCTTGTTGCTTTCAGTATACTCTCTTTGACTTGAGCACTGGACAATTTGACAAGTATATATCTTGGAGTAGACCTGTTGGGATTTATACTGTTTGGGATGTGCTGAACTTCCTGGACATATGCGTCCATTTCCCTCAATAATATTGGGAAGTTTTCAGCCATTATTTCCTCTGACACTCTTTCTGTCCCCTTTCCTTTCTCTTCTCCCTCTGGGATGCCAATGATGTGTATGTTTGAGCATTTTGTGTTCTTTTCCACATCCCTAATCCCTGCTGAAATTTTTCTATCTTTTTATCTATCTGTTCTGCTACCTGTTTGATTTCAGATGTACTTACTGTCTTTCACATAACTAATTCTTTCCTCTGTCTGTTCAAATCTGCTATTATGTATTTCCAGTGTATTTTTGACTTCTTGGATTGTGCCTTCATCACCATCATATCCATTATCTTTTTATGTAGGTTTACAATCTCTCCAATATGTCCTCCCAGTGTCTTCTTAATATCCCTAATCTCTTCCTTCGCTTCATCGAGTTGGTTCATGATATTTTTTGGACAGCTCTATTAGTTGCTCCAATGTTCTGCATCTCCTCCTGGTTTTTAGTTTATTCATTGGACTTGGCCATGTCTTCCTGTTTCTTAGTATGGTTTATATTTTTTGTTGGTATTTAGGCATCTCTTTATCTTGATGGGTTTATTCAGTTGATCAGTTTCTCTCTCTTCTCTAGGGTTTTATTTAGTTGCTGTTTTTGTTTGTGTGGTAAGTTTTCTCTTTGATACTTCATTCCTCCTAAACTGTTTCCTTGCAGTTGTCTATGTTTCCTTGAAAGAAAAATATTAGGGCCAGAGAAAGAGAAGAGGTAAGAAGAAAGAAAGGATAATAATAATAGTAAAAGGTAGGAGAGGAACTATGTAAGACCTAGGAAAATGGATAATTAACTTGTGTATTTATCAGATCCCTCCTCACTTCTCCTGGTCAGGTTGGGTTCTTTTCTGAAATTCAAGTGGGACATTGGTATCTGAACTCACTGCAGAGAAATGACTCTCAACCCTTTTCCAGACCTCTCCCTCTTCCCAGGGGGGTGCCTAAATAGGCACCTGGAAGTTTATTAAGTGCTTCCTACTGCCTGCCTCCCTCAAGGGAGTTGGGATTTTAATAGTTTTCAGCACCAGAACTGTCAAATTGCCTGACTCGGTCCTCTCCAAGTCCAAGTTCCTCTCTCCTAGGTCGGCTTGGTAAATCAGGCTGCCTAAGCAGATTCACCTCTCCCTTCTTCCCAGGGTCACCTCTTGCCAACTAGTATGCTCCCTAAAGTTTAAAGGGGGTCCAGGTAAACAAACCCATAGAAAGGAAACCCCTCTCCACCTTTTGCCAGAACCCTCTTACTCCTGGAGAAAGCTCCTAAGTGGCTGGTGGGAGTCAGGGGGTTCAGGGAGGATTTTTGCCTTGAGGGTGGGGCTTAGCCACCATCCACTTCCAACCATCTGTCAAAAAACTCATGGTTTTCCCTTGGGCTATTTATCTCTTTGTCCTGTTCCCTCCAGATTGATTTCCTGAAGTCTCCTGCTCTGTGAGTTCCCAAAACAGCTCTCACTCAAGCAGGGTCTTGTCCCTTCTCAGCCCTTTATTGCAAGAGAGGTGGTGAGTGACCACTTAACACAACACCATCTTGCCTCAATCTTCTGAGTTCTCTTAGTATTTAAGTAATGACTCTCTTCCATCAATTCTCTTTCTCCTTCTGAAACTTCTTCAATAAATACAATGGGTCTTGTGAAGACAAACTTCTTTTTTCCAATGATTTCCACCTTTTGATCTTTTTCTTCAAATGTCTATCTCAAAAGTGACCTGTCTTGCCTTCAAATCAACTACAATAAAATGGGCCTGAGGTTGCCTTCCAAAGGGGAGACAGCACCCATCCTGGGAAGGCCCAGAAGTGGGTACTTTAGACAAGTACTTCTCTAGATCTGGGACCAAACCTATCTCTTCACTGACTTGGTACAGTTTTGCTTGGATGGTCTTTCCCTTCCTCTTCTCAACAACTGGGTGGTGAGATCCAGACAGCAATATTAGGGTGTGGGCTTAGAGGACAGACATGAAAGAAGCCTCTTGGGTATTTTGTGGTTATGGCTATGGACGATATTGTGTGTATTATTGTTACTACATTTGATCTGAATACTCTAGAGTAAAAACATGTTTGTTATGTACTGTGGCACAGCTTAGCTCACAGGAAGACTAAATCTAAATCTGGAATTAAACCTTCAGCTATTTATAGTCCATCTTTCCCCTTGCATTTGCATACAGTTAGGAAAGTGATCACAGGTGATACTCTACTTAAGGTAATTGGCCTAACTTTTCAAAGGTGGATGATGACACATCCTTTAGGATTACATAAGACAGTTCTAATGGCCCTAAAATGATTTTCTGGCTATGTAAAGAAGAGATAACCTTCAACATTACCAATATTTTTAGAACTTTGAAACAGTTTCAGAGATTTCTCTGCCACAGTCCTATTAGATATCCATAATTATTCACAGGTGCAATAAGAAAACAAACCAAGCTGAATATTTGGGTAGCAACCTGATTCTGCTTTTTTCCCATTTATGAACAAAAAATATTAGTTGCTTTTTCTTTGATTGATTTGTATCTTTAATACCATTTTTTTTGTTTATAAGAATACCAAAGCACAAGAAAGAAAATGAAAGTCACCTATAGTCTAACTAGAGATAACCTCAGCATTTTGCTGAATTTATTTTCAGTGTTATATATACATATATCTATTGACTTCAATTGTATCTATATATTCATTTTATCTAGTGATTTGGGCAATGTAGAGTCAGTGTTTAATGGATATAACCTTTTCTTTCAACATCAAATTTGAACTTCTTTTTTCTTAATTATTAAGTCCAATAAAATGAGTATTAATTTAATATTATTTTACTTCCCAATCCTCACCAGTAAAACCCGGGAATATTCACCTAAGATATCATTGAATTATTTTTCATTCTTATATTTCATTTTGGCATTAATTTTTAACAATTACTTAGGCTTCACCTTATAGGTATTTTGAGCATCAGGACTTTCACTATGGTCCTTTAGCACCAATGTAAATTTTGTGCCCTTACAAATTAACTTGCTTTATTTTTCTTGCTTGAAAACTTTAAGTTGTTTTTATACTGGCAATAAAAAAGTTCACCAGCACATGCCCAGAACTTTTCACTTTATTCTTTTTGCCTAGAACATTTTCCTTTATAATCTGTAATCTCATGCATTTTTTTGGCTCAATCTCAAAAGTGCCAGTTATTCACAACTTCATATTCCATCCCCCAAATCTATTATTTTCTTTTTTATCATTTCTTTTTTCCTATATTATATAAAAGATTCTGCACTAACTATTCCCAATGTAGATTTCAATTCCACAATGGATTTTTAAATTTCTATGGCTTCATTTCTAAACTGTGGGGACTCTTTTTGACTTATCAACTCCCCTTTCAAATACTTTTTCACAGATATAATTTTTGTCTTTTAAAAACTATATAGGTTCATTCTAAATTTTCTTCTTCTATCATGATGGCCTTTTACACATTTTTTCTTCATTACTACGAAGAAATAATGATCCCCTCTTCTATGTTACATATAGCTTTTTAAAAATGTTTGGCATTTTTATCCCTTGTTTACAGAGGAGGAAAATTTCAACCAGGATGGTGATTGCAAACTAGCAGGGACAGTCTTCCCTTTGTTCCCAGTGGGTGTTCCCAGCTCTCAGGGCATCCCCCTTTCAGGCCCTCCATGAATATGGATACAGCCCCTGTAGACATTTTTTTCCCTGTAGACCTTTAGCTGGGAGACTCCAGTGGGACTTGCTCCCATCGTTGAGTCCATTACTATGAGTTGCATTAATTCTTGGAAATCCGATTCTAGACAGGTTTTTTTACATGCATCCAGAGACACTGAGTGTGCATGTGTATGTGTCTGTAAAGCCCAGATGTTGAACAATCATGCTTCAGGTGTACTAAAAAGGCAGCCATCCCACATTATCACCTTTTTGGGTGTTTTGTTTTTCACTACCTAAAGTAAACTTCTACATCAAAATATAATTTGTAAACACAAAGAAAAGTTTACAAATCTTAAATGTGACGCTTGATGAATTTTTTTCCTAGTGGATAATCCCATGGACCTACCAACCAAATGAAAATTACAACATAGTTAGCACTCTAGACACCACACTCATGCGACCTTCCAATTACTAATCCCTCCCTAAGGTACTTACCATTCTGACAAATCAACGCAGACCAGTTTATCTGTTTTTGTCTTTTGTATAAATATAATTACACTGTGTGTAGTCTTTTGTGGCTATCTCCCTTGGCTCTGCATTATGTTTTTTAGATCCATTCATGTTGCATGCAGCAGGAATATGTTCATTTTCATTGCTGTATAGTATTCCATGTGTACGAATATTATCACAATTTATTTTCTCTTCCTCCTCCTCCTATTTATACAAATTTGGGCTGTCTCTAATTTGGAGCTATAAACCTGCATTTTGTTACATATATGTTGACTCATAGGTTATGTGTACATAAAATTTTGGTAGATTCTACCAAGCAGTTTTCTAAGCCCTGCATGAGTGTTTCAGCTGTTTCCAACTTTTAGTGTTGTCCATTTCTTTTTTATTTCAATCCATTCCCATAGCTGTGTAGTGATCTTTTACTGTTTCATTTGTTTATAGGCCATTTGTCTATCCTCTTTTGTAAAGTATCTGTTCAAGGACTTTCTATTTTCAGTTGAGCTGTGTATCTTTTACTCACTGATGTGTAGGAGCTCTTTATATATTACAGATATGAGACTATAGTCCATTACGTGTATTTCAAAATATCTTCTCTCCCTTATGGCTTACTTTTTCACTAACTAGAAATTTTTTTAAAATTTTATATTGAAATAATTTTAGACTTCCCCAAATTGTCAAAATAGTAGATAACTCCTGTATCCCCTAATGTTAACATTAATATTTAAATAGTTCAGTTTTTGAAACCAGGAAAATAACCTTGATACAATACTATTAACTAATCCACAGGCCTTATTAGAGTTTTCAAAATGGTCCCACTGTTTCAGTTTGCTCAATGCTGTCCATGAAATATTCCAGAAATGTGTTGGCTTTTATAATGGGAATTTATTAGGTTAATAGCTTACAGTCATCTTAAGATGCTTTCTCTTCATGTTCAACTGTGGGCAATGATGCACATGGTAGGGCACAATATCAGTCTTCTTGTCTCTCCCCTTTCTTCCAGCTCTCCTCTCTTCAGCCTCGAGTTACTCCATGGGCCCAGCTTTTTTGGGCCTCTTTCCACACCTCTGTGCTCCGCTGATTCCAGGTGACTTCCTTTCATTGTCTATGCAATGGTACCTGCAAATTTCCTGTGTCTCTGCTTTCAGTCCTCCATTTATAAAAGACTCCAGCACAAGGACCAAGACCGACCCTGAGTCATGCCTCACTGAAGCAATCCAGTCAAAGACTACCCAACTAATTCAGTCCAAGCAAAGGGTCAAACACCCACAGAAATGGATTAGCTTCAGGAGCATGATCTTTTCTAAAATCCACAAAACATCAAACTGACACACATACTAATGCTTTGTTTTGTTTGTTTTTCTGCTCCTGGATCTACTGCAGAAACTAACATTACATGTAGTCATCATAGCTCCTTAGTCTCCTCCAATCTATGACAATTATTCAGTCTGTCTTTATCTTTCATGAATTGAAACTTTGGAGGAGTACTGCCTATTATTTTGTAGAACATCTCTCAATTTGAAATTATCTGATGTTTTCCAATGATTAAGATGGGAGATATGCATTTTGGGCAAGAATATCACAGAAATAATGTCACAACCTTCTCAGCACATCCTATCAGGAGGCATATAAAGTTGAAATTTTATCACTAATGATGTTAACTTGGATTACTCAGTTAGGTGGGTACCTGCCAGATTACTCTACCATAAAGTTCCTATTTTCCCCTTTGCAATTAATAGATATCTTGCAAGAAGATAATTTGTAAATATGCAAATATCTTGCTTTTCATCATACTGTTACCCACTAATTTTGATCATCCATCAGTGATTCTTGTCTGCAACAATTATTATGGTAGTGTTTACCTAATAGTGATATTCTATTTCCATTATTCTTTTTACGTTTTTTATTGGATTTCTAAAGGAATGAAGAACTGTCTTTATTTATTCAATTATTTATTTATGTAAATATAGATTCATGGATATTTATTTTGTCTTTAGGTTATAATCCATTGATATGCCCTCGTGATTTTTTACCTCTTCATTTCTTTTTGGTACCACAAGAGCCTGTTCCAGAATCTTTTTGTATTTTTCTTGTCCTAGACCAGGAATCAGCAATTTCTCCAAAAAGCCCTGCTTCCTTTTTATTGGAGAATGATATTTAAAAACCAAAACTGGTGCTAGGTATGATCATTGCTACAGGTGTGTCATTGGTTCTAGGCCCTCTCCACAGACTATGCTAGGAAATATATGTATATATATACTCACATAGCTATATTTATTTCTGTATCTGCCCCACAGTGTATGTATATACACATTAAAACGAGGGTTCATACTAATACTTCTGATATCTTGATCCACGATCACTTTAGTTTTCTCAGATGTATGTGTAGTCCAGTCCTCTCTGTCAGCTGCAGAGTTCGCAGGCAGCAAATCCCCTCCCCTTCCCCACACTGGGGAGGGACTTTTGCCATTCTCACAACCTAGCCCAGGGAAACATCTTCGCTAATCTCCTTGCAAAATCTTCTCTCTCAGATGAATCCCTGAGCTGCAGAATGACTTCTTTGGGCCATTGCCCTGGTAAATCTGCCTCTGAAGAGGCTCCCCCTCCTACTCACCGTTACTGTCCGACATGCTGGTTCTCGATCAAAACGAGGCACAGAAATCCCCTGGCTATTGGTTACATACATCCCAAAGATTTTCTCAAGCTTCTGACTGGAGGCAAGGGAATGGCTTTAGCCAGATGAGAAAGCAACTATGGCACAGAACAAGGAGGACTCTGACATCTGGTAATCAATTCACAGAAGACTAACCAAAGGGGGCAGGCGATGGCCTTGTCTTATTGCTTTGTTGTTGGTGATACACAGATCAAGGTTCTTGATCATCCACACAACGGTTAGGATCAAGTTCCCCCAGATGGTGCCAAGTCAGGAAACCATTTCCCTCTTTTCCACAGCAGTCTGTTTATGCAGCTCCATGTATATTCATAAACACCTCAATGGAAAGATTAGTGGGTAAATCAGATGTAAGTGGTCGGTCATTATCACAAATTAGACATTTCTGTACATGTTCTAGGGTTTTTTAAAGATACTTTAGGTTATTAAGATGGAATAGAGTAAAGGGAAGGTGAAAATAATATCAAAGGTAAGCATAATTGGTTAAATTGCAATCTGTCTCAGGGAATTTCCTCAAATAATTTGTATATTTGTTCCAATTCTTATCAATGGTTTCTTGTAATTTTTAAAATTAAGAAAATAAATTTCAGTTACTGAAAAGAACTTAGGGCACAAGTCCCAGTGAGAACAGGCGGTCAGTTCTTGAGTATGCAGGGCTCTCAGGATTCTTAGAAACTCTTCTTGCTGGGACAGAGGACCAACTTTTGGGCTGGATTTGTCTAAAGGTTATGATGGAATAAGCCCCCTTCTGCTCAACAATGAGATTGGGTGGCAAACAGGGTTGCCAATAATGGTCACAAAGGCCAACAGTGATGGGAAAAACTGGTTTATTTTTCCCTGATAAAATGAATTATCTTTCCCTGGCAGACCAAATTGTAAAGGGATGAGCTCAAACTTGGATCTTAATTTTTATCTCAAAAGACTTTTCATCTTCCCTTATAGGCATTCCCTGTCTCTCATTTTCATTATGAATATGATAGATGTGGGGAGGCTGTTGCCTGAATCAAATGCCGATAACATATTGTACTGCTACCTCTATTCTTTCATATACAAAGAGTGAGAGCATGACTAAAAAGCAGAAAGCTCTGAACAGAGATGCCAGGGTATTGATGAGCTGTTTACTCTTTCAACTCATCAATTATCATGACCAATAAATCAATTGTACTGATTGCTCCTATAGCACTGTGGAGGATGCATTTCTTCCTACACTGATACACTGTCATTTATCGTTACTCTTTAATTGTCATTGAGCGGCCACTTTACACAGCCCGGTGAGTTGGCAATGCTTCAAAAGTCAACTGGCATCAAATTTTCCTGTGTCCTTTTTTTTCAAATTATTAATTCATGCACTTAACTAACATCACTAACATTAATTACTTTACCCGTTATAAGCGCCATTCTAGATTTAGTGGTGATTATATCAAAGACCTTACTTTCATGAAAAACAGGAGTAAATACCACCAGAGCTAACGTGTACTATATGCTACACAAGAAGCACAATGGTCTAGAAATCCAAAAGTAGAAATAATTCCTTCCATCCAAGAGGATTAAGGGAGGTCTCTTAGAGGACTTAGTATCTGAGCTTGTCTGTACAAAGAAGTAGGTTTTGTACAGATGAAACTGGAAAATAAAGAAAGGAAATTTCTAGTAAATGGAATAGCATGGGGGGAGAAAAGATGGTTATCAAAAAAAATGCAATTAGACTGAGGTGGGAGAGGGGTTACTTAAAGAATGATAACAGGGAACATAATTTGGAGAACATAAGATTTATATACATCAGGAAAAGTTTCAATGCCAGCTTAAAGTGTTTGTGTTTTTTATTATAATCTCTCCAACAAACACACAAAACTTGGAAATTTTGTTTACTTTAAAAATTCTGACTGGAGATTTACCAATTATTCTCATTGAAAGAACATCTTATTTACAAGGGAAAAAATTGTTTGAAAATCTTTAGAATTAATGTCCTGCAATATCAATTAGATAATTTTTATATAAATTGAATTCCTGAACATGCACTAAGTACATTTTATGTTAGACAGACAGCGACACCTAATGGTAATAGGTTGTTTTACAGCCAAATTCTGTGATTTGGGAAAAAGACACAAAAGCAAAGAATGGAGTTGAGAGAGTTCTCCCATCAAGTGGACTGCCCTGGATTCCTGTAAGGGATGTGACGGATTAGCTAAGGACAGTAAAAAGAGACTGCAGGGGATCAAGAAGGGTCCCAATTTTCCTGAAAGAATGAATAAGTTCCAACACAGCACCATAATTAGTCAGTATTTGGGACTCTCCATGCCAAGTCTCCTGCATCTGCCCAGGGATGGTGATGGCAACCCCAAAAGATTTTTAACTAAGGATAGTATGAGAGTGAAAATCCACATGCATATTTGGTTCTTCCAGGGCCCTTGATATTAGTACTGCATGCACACCAAGACAAACCCCAGAAGTCCAAATGTTTATCTAACACCACACATAAACAATGGAAATTTATAAGAAATGCCTGACATTCTATTACTAATTGTCTTTCTGAAAAAAGAGGTAATATGGCAAAGTGTCAGAACCCTGATGTTGTTGTTCTATCACCCGTAGTGCAAAGGACTTGGACCCATCTGCCACCGAAGGCCCCGGCTTTGTGCTAGAGGATCATCTCTTTCCATTACATTCTCAGAATAGAGGGGAAGATGGGCCTGGCTAGGATAAACTCTGCCAAGCACATGTAAGAGTCAAATCAAACATATTAAAAAGGAATAGAGCCTCTCTCACCCTCACACAATAACAGTCAAAGCGTGCATTCTCTTGCCCACCCTCTAGCACTGTATAAAACTCAGAAAGAAGCTGTTCAGATGGTTAAACGAACAGGGAACTTAGATTTCATTCTCTGCCTGTGTTTAGTGTGAAGATTATTATCACTCTTTCTGGGACTCCAGGCTATAATCCACTTTATCCTGGCTTCGGTAGAAAAAGTAAAAGTTAATGCAAAACATGTAGGTCATTACAAAAAAAGAAAAAATAGGGAGTGAATGCAACCGAAGCAGGTGAACACCTGCCTCGCACAAGGGAAGTCCCAGGTTCTGTTCCCAGTGCCTCCTAAAGAAGACAAACAAACAACGAGCAGACATTGAGCAAAAACAATGAGCATACAACAAACAAAAACAAAGAGCAGACAACAAGCATAAAACAAAAAAAACGAGCGGACAACAGCCAAAAAGCAATGAACAAGAGAGAAAAAAACAACAGCGAGCAGGCAACAAGCAAAAACAATCAAGGAGCAGATGTGGCACAAGCAGTTGAGCCTCTCACATGGGAGGTCCCAGGTTCAGTTCCTGGTTCCTCCTAAGAAAAAAAACAAACAATGAGCAGACAAGGAGCAAAAAAATAAGTAAATAATTCTAAAATAAAACAACCCTATGTGTTTATTTATGTGATTCTAACTAAGTATGCTTCATTTCGGCTGTTAGCTCAACCTGCATGGGTTTAGCTCTTATTTATAGTTCAGAGCACAGAAAAACCTTGGATTATATTTCTATTACGATGCCAAGTTTGTGAACATAGTTCACTTTCCTAAATGTCATGAATTTAACATCATCTGTTGAATACCTGCTATCTGTCCATCACAGAACTAGGTGCAAGGAAAATACTGATGAAAACAAACATATTTTCTTTCATATCAAATGCTTGCCTTTCCTCTGACATTTGCATCCAAAGAAAATATTCTTATGCCTATCAGGTTTACTCAAATCTCTAAGTTTCTTTGTTTGACATATGCTAGATTTAGTGTACATAATGGCCAGAATATGCTTTCAAATTTTTCAATTCCTATTCTTGTCTATACTGTAATCTCTTAAGAATGTATGAACGCTGGAGGGGTGATCAGAATACAGTACTAGCAAAGGAATAGAAGGATATTCAGAAGTACAGAGACTATTCTAAGACACGTGGCCTCAACACAAAATGACAATGCAAATTGAGATATTGCTGTTGGATCTGAGAGTGAATAATCAGGGTACATGTGCCCCCAACTGCCCTTTCCTGCTCCCACAGGAAGGGAACTGGTGTCTATGGAAGGACCTGAAGCTCCCCAAGGAGGCCCTGAGTGTGAACAGGCCCTGCCAGGACACTTTCCTTGGTGAGCTGTAAAGAGAACAGCATGCAGGGTAAGTGCTCCAGGAAGCCTGCTTACCAGCCACCACCATGCAGGCATCTTCTAGCTGGTGGAAGACTGCCCCTGCAGCAAGACTTAACCCAAAGGGACTTAGGCTCCTTCCCTCTCCTTTGCTTCCCCTGTCTCTAGCAGAATAGCGTGCCCTGTGAGAATTACAAAAAGCTAGTGATGGCTTTTTGCCCGCAGGTTGTTGGTTTCCTTCAGTATGAACCTCAAGCCCAGTTTGCCTTCACCCCTAAAATCACAGCTTGACAACATCCATCATAAAAGTAAATAACAAATAGCTACATGAAACCATAGTACATAACTCTCATACATCTACAGGAACTTTTCGGCCTTTCTTGGCCACTTCGCAGTGCATGAATTTCATTATAAACAACATATATTTTTAACTCAATCTGACAATTTCAGTCTTTTGATTAACAAATTGAGCCCCTTCACATCTTACGTCAAAGGAAATATACATATGTGGTCCCATACAACTAATTGGGTTCCTGTTTATTCTTCTTTATTGCTTTTTCCTATTTTCTGATCTGGACCAACTTGCTCATATTTGTTTCATTCCTTTGCCTTCATCACTTCTTTACCTCTACTTCCATTAATTTGGAAGTTAAGCTGTGTTTGTTAATTTTGCTGATAATTGGATCTATATTTTGCTTCACCACTTCCTACCCTGCTACGCCCCCTTAGAAACGCAAGGTTTTGCTTAAGCAGGAAATTTTCTGAGATCTTCTTTAGAGATGGATCTACCTGAACAGACCTCTGTCTTAAACAGACAATGGACACCATCAATCCTGGAGATGAGAGGCAGGCAGCCCCAGGCAGTCTCCCACCAGGCCACTTCCTGAACCAAAAGCAGAAAGGCAATCTAAGACAGCGCTAGTCAAAGTACCTGTGATTGAATGACCCTTTTTAAATTTTTCAATCCTGTGCAATTTTTTTTATTTCCAATCTTTTGCAGGCAATTTCTTTTGTAAAATGAATTACTAGAAAAAATGAAAATGAAAAAAGAAGAGATACAAAATATAAGCCAAAATGTTTTGTTATTAGATGCAAAACACATAAAAGTAAATTTGATAGATAAAATCAAAACAAGCATGACAGGAAAAAAGAAAAGATTATAAAACTACATACATTATTCATTTAAAATATATGAACAGGAGATTAATAAAGAGAATCGTTATTACACTTGCAACTTCACTCATTCTGCAACTGAACCAAAAAGTTATAAGTGAAATATTGATCCTTATATTGAATCCTCTATACTTTCAACACCTACCATACATATCAATATTTAGGTAATTTTGAATGTTACAAAGGGCCTTGCTTCTTCCTTGTTAACCTATGTAAGAGCAAAACAAGTTGAATTGGCAATAACTCTACTCACGGGGGAATAATATATCTAAACAAATTATTTCTTTGCTTTCTTTTAATAACACTCATAATAGAGAAGCCAGTCTTATAGAAGTATGTTAACAGGCATGGAATGTGAGACTGTAAAGCCATTTCAGCAATCTCAAGATATTCATTTTTACTTTTTAACCAAAATGAAGGAAGAATGCTGCTTTTTCAAAATTTATCTTCTATTCTAATTCATCTTTTATTCTTACTCAGTAGAGGAGTACTTATTCTTCTATCCACACAGTAGCATGTTACAAAAATTTATTCTATAATGTTATAGTTGAATTTAAATTATTTTTAATGAAAGTAGAAGGTGATTTCAGATTTTATGTATTTTTGAATTTGAATTAGCAAACTAACTTTAAAATATTACCAGTGTAACTTGGTTCTGCTGTGCATGACGAGTACACCTCTTCCATAAATGGAATTTCCCACGAGTATCCAGTACCTGAACCCATACCCTCTTCACAGAGACAAGACCCCTGATGATGTCCTTGAATATCATGGTAATGTCAAATTGCTTTCCAAGTTTCTAAATGCTGACTCTCAATTTCTATACAAGGAGTTCAAAGACAAGCACTGGTCCACAGACCAGACTTTGAATAACACTGTTAGAGAAGGCATCCCTAGAGGCTGGAAGGAAACTGATTTTCTTCCATTGAGGACCACAGTAGGACTGGACCATCACCAGCTCTGGGGACTTTGGGAGAAGAATAAGTGTCAGAGGTTCTTGTTTATGTTCTCCTAGCAGGAAGTTTCACACTAGTGGATCCATTTGTCTATGCTTGGCTTCCAGATACCTTCTCTAGAGCTGCAATATCCAATAGAACTTTCTTTCACGATGAAATGTTCTAGCAGCCCTAGTCACAAATGGTTATTGAGCATTTGTAACATGGCTAGTGCACCTGAGGAGATATTAATTTTATTTTGGGAGTCGGACTTGGCCCAGTGCTTAGGGCGTCCATCTACCTCATGGGAGGTCTGCAATTCAAACCCTGGGCTTCCTTGACCCATGTGGAGCTGGCCCATGTGCAGTGCTGATGCGCGCAAGGAGTGCCATGGCACGCAGGGGTATCCTCCGCATAGGGGAGTCCCATGCACAGGGAGTGCACCCCGTAAGGAGAGCCACCCAGCACGAAAGAAAGTGCAGCTTGCCCAGGTATGGCGCCGCGCACATGGAGAGCTGACACAACAAGATGACACAACAAAAAGAAACACAGATTCCCATGCCGCTGACAACAGAAGTGGACAAAGAAGAAAGAAGCAGCAAATAGACACAGAAAACAAACAACCAGGGCGGGGGGGGGGGGGGAAGGGAGAGAAATAAATAAATAAATCTTTAAAAAAAATTTTATTTTATTTAAATTTAATGCCACATAGGGGCCCCCACTGGGAAGCAGAAGCCAGGATTCTGGGGCTGGCATGGCTGAGTCTACCCTGCTTGCCCAGTGGTTCCAGGGCAGAGGAGAGCTCAGGGAGCAGAGAGGAAGAGGGAACTGTTTTCTCAAGTGGGCTCTGAGTCAGCTCTCCACGTAACTTTCACCTCTCTGCAGACCCTGGCATCAAGAGTCTTGAACTGTCTCATCTCTAGGACAACAAAGGATCACAAAGCATCAGGAAACCCTCTCAGGGCTTCAGAGGACCTCTTCCTCATATCCTGCTGCAGACTGAGGAGATCCAGCCCCTTTCCTTGGTAATGCTTGGCTTCCTGCATCTTGGACTAGAATAACAATTCTCAAACTTCAACAACAGGTTAGAATGTGGTGAACTTGTTAAAAAAAAAAAAAAAAAAAGCAGGTTCCTGGGACCCATCCTCAGAGTTTATAATATAGTAGGCCTGGGGTGGGGCTTGAGACTATGCATCTCTATCAAGTTCTCAAATGATGCTGATGTTTTTAAACCAGGGACCTAAGAGGATGGCTGTCCTTTCCCATCACCAGCTCCCTTGCCTGGCAGCTGACAGTCCATGGCATAGTTCATGACCACAGTCAGAGTAGAGTAAAGAGGACCTGACTCCAGAGGCCTCAACACTAGGACCAGAAACACTCTGGAAGACAGAAAAGAAAAAAAGAAAGAAAAAGAGAAGGCAACAGCGGACAGCACCAACTGTGGTCTCTGAAGAGCAGAGGGGCTAGAGCTTTAGGAGCCAAGGTCAAATCAACAGGCAGTGACCTCATGGAACAGCTGTTCTTGTAACCCAAAGGCATAGAGAGGAAGCCTCTCTATATTCAACAGGCAGTTCCCTCCCAACCTTTGTCCTGGGAGCTGTGCATGTGCAGCTCTTTACCGCATGTCCTGGGGACATCAGGATCCGGTAGTTCATCAGGAACCATATATAACAAGTAGACAGGGCAACTTCTTTCCAAGAAGATCCACAGCCTGGGCCCTGAAGGACCCACAAAATCTGTCATACTCACCCCAGACCTGAGGAGAGATAAGCCCTCTCCTTTTCCAACAGTCGCTTAGCACTTCTACAGTATCACAAGAAACTGGCAACCTCAGAGGCACCTCCAGTTTCCAACAGCATGCTCCCTGTAGTTGTACTTCTGTTCCTTGAAATAGAAGTGAGGATAGGGGTTGTTAAGCTTGCCATATTCCAAGAATCACTTTCTGCAAATTATCTGCAAAATGTTGCATCATTGCCCTAACTACCTTCCAACTAGATGAGTAAGTAGTACTTATGGTAGGTGATTTCAGCCTGGATCTGAGATGCCTGTTCACCAACAGTTGGATAGAACTTTTCCGAAAAACTTACCTTAGCTTTCTCTTAAGGCAATTTTCTCCATCTCTAACTATAAGACCACAGGTCCACTGTGGCGGCCCACCCACCCCACTCCACCCAGGCCTCTTCCCTCATTTAATACCTTTGAAATATCTTGTATTTATTATTAACATTTTAGAATCATAAAGAACCTTAAAGTTCATCCAATCTTAGCCCCCAGTCTTGCAGATGATGAAAAAAAAAAAATTTACAACAAGGACAAATTAAGGCATGCATGTTGCCTTTCTCCCATCCCAGACCCACGGTAGAGATCACTAATCAATTAAGTACTTTCCTACTGAACCTGAACATGGCCTTAAAATCTTTCTCAATGCAATAGTCCAGGAAGCCTTTTCCATATTTAATCATAAACCCAAATGACATCACCCTCTAAGCCTATTTGACAATCCAACGTGAAACAAAATCAAAATAATTTGTAGCAAAACTGGGATCTGAACCCACGTCCCCTGCTTCTCAGACACTTTCTACTACATCACAATATTAGCCCTACATTCAAGTCACACTTTACGTCTTTCTACCAAATATTCCACTGGCATTTAAGTTTTCCAGAAAAAAATCTTTGTTTTTACTTCTTAACGCCTTTATTCTTGAATAGGTGATACATTTACATGGTTCAAAAATCAAAGCAATATAAAGGTATACCCTGAGAAGTCCTGCCCACCTCTATCCCCATCCACTCCATTTCTCCATTTTTATTAGTTTCTTGTTTACCCTTCCAGGATTTCTTTGCAAATACAAGCAATCAAATATATGTTCTCGTTTTTCATCCTGTCATACACAAAAGGTAGCATATTATATGCAATTTCAGCACCTCATTTTTGTTTTTAACTTAACAATATATACTGGAAATGAATTTTTGTCATGTACATAGTAGGTACATAATCATGCTACTTTGACATTGAGGTCATTCAAATAGGATCCAGTATGCAAACCAAGCCTTCTTAAACCCTATTTTTGGTCCTTTCTGGAATTTGATACCACTTTTTGGACATTTAACAGCTGAGTGACCATTTTTGCAAAAGGTTAAAGATCATCCTGTTCTTCTCAAAATGTAGGTGGAAATTTTCGGTATATGATATGGCCAATATTTTTATTAAAAAATAAACTTTATTAAAACTTCTACATAAAAAGGGTTTATTTAAGGAACATTTTGAAAAAATCATGGTGTCATATACAGTTACAATATCATAATTACATTATAAGAGTTCAATATTTTGGATTCACCAAGTACAAACCCAGAGCATCAGATTTAATTTTAAGTACTGAGCCCTGCTTATTAGAGGACACACAGCTGCTCCTGAAACTGCCGTCAGGTTCCCTATAAGAAAGAGGCTTCACTATCTCTTAGAGCCTCAGTGGAGCCTCTATGGAGCTGAAGCTGCCCCAGAGCTGACGGACTGGGCTGGGCTCTGATGAAACGGACCCCAAAGTGTTGGCCATAACCTGCTGTCAATTACTATAAATAAATTTGCCAGACCCATCAGAGGGAAGTGTGGAATCTTTAGTCTGTGAAGCATCCTTGTAACTTTATTACCTACTATATAAGTACAAATCATGTTTGTGTTTTTCAATCCTTCCAATTACTGAGATAATAGTGAATGACCCTCCTCCCCCAGCAAAGCCAGCATCCCTATAAGAAACAAAATGTAGGGGCTATTACACAAGGCCAAGAGACAGATTTTAAGGAGAAATGAAATTCAAAGAGATGCAAATTCTCAATACTTCTTTGGATGGCTAATTTCATCAAATGAAGGCTAAGAAAACCAACCTAGGCACAGTCTTGATGAAGATAAAGACTAGCACAGCCCTGGAGCCTTGATTATTGACACTGCCTAGAGATGACTAGGCAGTTGCCTCTTTCCTGCCTCTGCTCCCTGGAGAAAGGCCACCTCTCTCCCGGGAAGCCAGTGTCCCAGGGAACATTGCCAAGACAGGGCAGGGATCTGTATGCCAGTCTAAATGCTAGACAAGAACATTACCCTTATCAGCTCAAATTAGTAATTTATTGCTTCCTTATGTAGCTGAGCACTTAATGATCCAAATCGGGGAGACTGCAGTGAGTAATAGTTCACTGCTGGATGACCCATCTTGACTTTGGAAGTTACTATTGTTTTTATATGACACTCAAGTGTTATCATTGCATTGTAAGAAAAACCAATTTCCTTAATCACTCCCAATCTCCCCAACCCTTCTTCACTAGAATAATAGCATCAACAGGCCACACAAAGCGAGCATCTGAGATTTAGTTGAATTAGTAACACCTCAAAGATCATTTATGGCTGCAGCACTCTGCCTCCAATTTCATCTAATTAGAGAACAAGATTAGTTCCCTAAATCCTCACTAATATTTTGAAATGACAAACAATGAAGCAATCCTGAGAAAGAGAATGAAAGATCTTTATAAAGCTGCCACTTTTTTGCTCCTACTACAGAAACCTGACCACTATGCCCCATGTGCAGCTTCAAGTGTCAATAACAGAATATATAAATATTTGCCACAACAGTCATTAACCAACAAACAGCCAAAGAAACTCCCCTGAATCATCAGAAGTATTTTAACTCCCAGGCAACCATCCGCTAGGAAAAATGCTACTGCTTTTACACTTAAATTCTTAAACACACAGGGACAGAAACAAATCTTGCTTCGTGTCTTACCACGAGAGTATTGAAGTGTTTACTAAAGCTAATTCTCCCAAAAAATTACAGCTCATTCCCCAAAGATGGTTATTTCTCAAAGACGCTGTGAAGCATTTAAGAAGAATGGTGAATACAATTTAATGGGGGAAAGGCAATCAGACTAAGTCTGCTCTAGCTTATTAAAGATAACTTTATCTGAGAAAACACACTATGTTGTCTGTTTTTGAGCACACATCATGATCTTATTAATAACACAAATGTAAAATTGTGGACAAATTATTAGTGAGTGGGCTACATAGGAAACAAGAAGGAAAATAACATAGGAAATGCTCAAAACAAGGGGAAGAGAATGGAGATAACAACTGAAAGAAAAAAAGGGAGGGAAAATGAACAGAAAGAAAAAAAAAGGAGAGAGGTTAAAGTGTTGTGCGACCACGTATGTACTCCGTGAGGGGATTTGGAAGGTCAGGACTAGGGGGTCTGGCTTTGTCCCAAAGCCCTTAATGCACGGTGACCCTGGCAGAGTCAATGTGAGCCCCAGAGCAACTCATTCTACACCATGGCAACAATATTCTGTAAAGAAAAGGGAGAGGCTGTATTCGGGAAGGATTAAGACAAAGGGTGCCCAGTGGAATAATGGGAAATTCTGAGTTCTCTCAGAATTCTCTCTGCCTCAAAAGTTCAGGTAGGGTCTGTAAACATTTGTCCTCAGCAAAATTAAAGGCATCGTCCCCTCCTGCCATTTGCAATGAAAGGGGTACAATGGGCAAGTCACTTTAAGCGACCCTAAAATTGTCTAGTAATTTAGTGTAAAGTCAAGGAGCCACTTTGAGATATGCAAACTTGCAACATTTCTTAGAAATCTAGAAAAACAACTAAATGCCTTGACTTTCTGAGGACCAGTAGTACAGTTTATTAAGGCAAATGTCAACTGAGGAAAGAGGATAGCCTATTGTTTTCCCTCTCTCCATAAGTGCAAATAGCACCCCAGCTGGAGTCTGGAGACCTGTTTATTTTTCAGCAAACAAAGATGAAGGCTATTAAGTGGTGGAGCCAAGATCTGAGCTCCGTCCAATATGACTCATGACGACACTTGTTCCCAGATCTCTACGCCATTCAGCCGTTTGTACTGATCAGTTATGAAATATGTATTTTTAGACTTCCCAGGTAATTGAGAGAAGCAGAGATGCTAAAAAAGCAAGTCAAGGGACCCTCCCCTCTGCTGGTGGGGAGGGGAGGTTGTCTGCCTTGTGCTACACCATATCAGCCCCTAAATTAGTGGAAACGAGGACCCTTTTACTAACTAGGCAAAGTTTCTTAAGCACTTACCACGAGCTAAGCAGTGTTCTGGATGCGCCTTGTGAATCAATTCTTTTATTATAACCACCCTGAGAGGAAGTTATCCTCATTTTACACATGAGGAAACCAATACATAGAGATGTTAAGTGGCCCAAGGCCTCACAGTAAGTGGATAAGTAGGAAGAGGAGACCCAGCTATGAACTGTGCCTCCAAATGGTGCTTTCTTCCATGACACCAACCACCATTTGCTATCACATATGTGGTGGTTTGGTGTCATGGAAGAAAGCACCTATGTCCCCAGGAAAACTTGTTCTTAAACTTAATCCATTCCTGTGAGTGTGAACTCTTGGATGAGGTTACTTCAGTTAAGGTGTGGCCCAGCTGAATCAGGATGGCTCTTAATCTTTTTTTTTTTAAGATTTATTTTTTATTTCTTTCTCTCTTTCCCTCCCCCCCCCCCCATTGTCTGCTCTCTGTGTCCATTCGCTGTGTGTTCTTCTTTGTCCTCTTGTATTCTTGTCAAAGCACCAGGACTCTGTGTCTCTTTTTTGTCGCATCATCTTGCTGTGTCAGCTCTCCGTGTGTGTGGTGACACTCCTGGGCAGGCGGCTTTCCTTATGGGGTGCACTCCTTGCACGTGGGGCTCCCCTACATGGGGGACACCCTTGCATGGCGCAGCACTCCTTGTGCACATCAGCACTGCACATGGGCCAGCTTACAACGTGGGTCAGGAGGCTCTGGGTTTGAACACTGGACTTCCCACGTGGTAGGCAGGTGCTCTATCAGCTAAGGCAAATCCGCTTCCCTCTTAATCTTATTATTGAAGGCTTTTTAGGGAAGGTCTCACAGAGAGAGAAAGCCAAAAGCTGAAAGTCAAGGGAAGTGGAAGCAAGGAAAGCCATCTTGTGCATTGCTATGTGACAGAAAATCCAAGGATCAAGGATTGCTGGCAGCCAGCCCCAGAATACCACAATCTTCTGCAGGGGTTCTTGAACTGTTTTGTTCTGTGGACCCCTTTGCCAGTCAGGTAAAAACCACAGACTCTTTCTCAGAATGTAGTGGCAGATAGTTTTACAACACTCAACACTGGCATTAAATTAAATTTTAGGGTTATTCAAAATTATATTTTACAGCTTTCCCATAATTTTAATGCCCAGTAACCTAACACGATTCAATATCTGTTCAGTCATTTTCAGCACAAAAACACTGGTTTTTGAGTTTTGTCAGGTTCATTAATACAAGTAAAACCAAATAATAAATAACTTTCATCATACTTCCTTTTCTTTGACATTTCAACTTAAATGTCTGCAAAATAAAATATGTAACTTAATTGACAGTTTTTAACACCCGGTATTTTGAAAGGTTTTAAGTAATTTGTTTGATAACTATGCATGTAAATAAGTAATTTCTAACTCTCAGATATGCATATTACAGCAGATCAGGATTTGTGTTCTTTCTGGAATTCAGTTTTTCCTAGGATTGTGCATAAAGTCGCATGGATTTTAGAACCTTCCTAGAAACCTAGTGGCAAAAGAAAAACGTATAATGCATGTGGACCTTTGTAGATATCACTAGGATCACAGATGGTTATACATCACAGTATTAGCAACTGAAAAAAATAAATATTGATTACATGGATGGACAAACTCACGGTGGGTGTGCCTGATTTATACTCGTAGCCAGTGTGTCTATCTACATTTAACATGGATACTTATGAAAAGTTACGAATTCTCATTTAAACTGACCGGTTTTTTTTAAAGTTTGACAATCAATGAAAACAACTTACCTACTTTCATTTATTTGTTAATGAACAGTTGTATATAGGGAAATACTTGAATGAAATGTAATCACTGAGCAACCAAAGTGAGAATGCTTGACTTCATCATTTGGTAGATGAACCACTGACTACTAGGCATTGAGTTGTCAGCACAGATTAGGTAACAGATTTCTTGAGCTGGTGGGAGAAGTAACAAGCATTTTCTCTGCATGACAATGGTGGCAATGGTGGCATGTCTGGGAAAATGTGCAAGCATCTTTGTGTTCTTCACATATGACAATTTCGACCTGTCATTTTTCGTGTTTTGATTATTAATTATAACCTCATAACTGTGTTTCTACTCTATGATTGTTTACCTAAAACTGAGTGACTGAAGTCACAGTTAACAAATTTTGAACACGAGTGGTTCGGTCTAAAATGCTAATAATCATGCAGCATATGCTAAATGTGTTATGTATTTCAGGCATGTTTTATTTCTTGAGGTTATATTTTTTGCTTTGTATTTTTTTTCATTATAGTTACATTAATTATAACTATGCAGAGTGAAATGTTCAATGTTTAGAACTTGTGCCAATCCTGTGATCCTCACAAAATTACACCCCTATGCTTCAAAAGATCAAAGACACCACTCAGGAGATCTTCTGTTTGTTACCTATTCTGTGTTGTCTGATGGTTGACCAACTGTCACACAATAGTTTGTACACAGCAGGACGGTGATCATGTGTAATCTAGCGTTGGGTCTGACAACTACCGTAATTTTGAAGTACAGATGAGAGTGATTTTTCGAGATATGCAACTATAATGTGATATGAAATGAATTTGACTGTAATTTATTGCATGCATTCATAAATGAAGGAAATGCTAGATTTCAGTTAGAGGTCAGAGAAAATAAAGACAGTAAGTTGGTTTTTTCAATTCAAGCTCACAGAACCACTGAAGTCTTTCCACAGACCCCTTGGGGCCCCATGGACCCCAGGTTAAGAACCCCTAGTCTTCTGGGAGAAAACATTGCCTTGATGATGCCTTTAATTTGGACTTCTCCTAGCCTCAAAACTGTGAGCCAGTAAATTCTCATTCTTTAAGCCAACCCTTTGCATAGTATTTGCTTTGGCAGTCAGTAAATTAAAACAATGTCTCTCTCTCCCTTTTTTTCCCCAAAGGCTGCTGATATTTTTATAAGGTCATAGCCCCCAACATGCTTGGTCAAAAAAATATTTTACTATGTTTTATCATTGTCACCTTCCACTATTATTTTAATTTTTCCAAATATTGAGTCTTTCCAAGATTTTTTCTTTTAAAAAAAATTATCCAGGTACCATATTATATGATCTCCTTTCTTCCTACCACTGCCTGCCCAATTAAACTTAATACCAAAGATAACCAGGGTTAAGAGTGGATATATAGAAACATAGAAGATATATATATATATATGTATATCCTCCAAATAGAGAGTAGTGTATATAAATATGCTCATTAATTTTGTTATTATAATTTGCTTAAATATTATGTAAAGTGTCAAAATATGAGGGTAAAGGAAGCAGACTTGGCCCAGTGGTTAGGGCGGTTCAAACCCCGGGCCTCCTTGACCCGTGTGGAGCTGGCGCATGAGCAGTGCTGATGTGCGCAAGGAGTGCCCTGCCACGCAGGGGTGTCCCCCGCATAGTGGAGCCCCATGCGCAAGGAGTGCTGCCCATAAGGAGAGCCACCCAGCACAAAAGAAAGTGCAGCCTGCCCAGGAATGGCGCCGCACACATGGAGAGCTGACAAACACGATGACGCAACAAAAAGAAACACAGATTCCCGTGCCACGGACAACAACAGAAGCGGACAAAGAAGAAGACGCAGCAAATAGACACAGAAAACAGACAACCAGGGTGTTGGGGGAGGGGAAATAAATAAATAAATAAATCTTTAAAAAAAATATGAGGATAAAAAGAGATTAGTTGTTTTCTGTGAAAACTTAATTAATTGCTTTCAATACACTCAATAAATTAGTTACTAAAATTTCTCTAAAACTAACTTTGTACTACACAACAATAAAAATTGAAAAAATTGCTAAAAATGTAGAGCTTTAGAAGCATCCTTCACTAAGATTTCAATGAAAAGAAAAGGCTCTGACTCCACATTGAAAGAGTAATAAATGAGGACACTTTTAGTTACAATAAAATGATATTGTAAGTAGCATTTTTCATGATTCTAATACTTTTCCAGTAGCTGGCCCTTGCTAGAAATGTTGAATTTCAGGCCTACTGATTTTATAGTAGATTCCATGCACATTGAACTCTGAAAAGCACCATCTTCTGCATATTTCCCTCTGAATTTTTAAGCGATGTTAAGATAAATCTGTAAAGCTAAGGAATTTTTCTATGCATTACTCAGCACATGTCAAAGATGTCTTCTAAATTTGGTACTAAATTTTGTTCTTCTAAAGAACTACCTTTTCCTCATGGACAGTAATCATCACAATACCAGTCTTACCTCCCTTTTTACTTCGACCACGAGGAAGTTCATAGACAGAGTTTTTACTCAGTCATGTCATCTGTCCTTTTCTTTCCCTTGTCTTATTGCCCTATTTTAGTTTGCCTCTCCCTTGTCTTATAGGTTTTATTAAGTTATATTAGTTTATTGTATATGTGTCTTCACATTGATTTTTTTCCTAACATTGTAAATGAAAAAAAGTACAGAGCAAGAATTGAAGAAATGCCTTTAATCTGATCTCCACCTAACTTCCTGACTTTGCCCCTGCTCCTGCCATTCCTGAATACCATATTCCATCCCAGCTATTGAGCCCCACTGTTACCCAAGCATGTTCTTCCTTTTTCCTTGAATACCTGCTCTTGACTCCTGAAAATGCAACCAAAACTGTACCTCTTTTATGAGAGTTTTCCCTGTAAGAACTCAAGGAAAGTTTCTTTCCAACTCTAGAGTCCAGAAAGCACTCTGCTGGTCCCACCCAAATACAAATTCACATTTAACCTCTTGTTGTGTTCATCTGCATGTGTGGCTTGCAGAGCACTTTGACGGTAGGGAGCATGTATTATTTGGGTCACCTGCAGTGCCTAGTGCATGGTTCATGCTGCATCAATGAATGAAGAAGTATGTAATAGAATGAATTAAGTACATATGATGAAGAGTTTTGTTCAACTTAAATTTTTTAAAAAAAAAGGATTTTACATAGGCAGCCAGTCTTGTCAGTAAAATAACCCATTGTTTATCATTTGTTTCTTCACTCAGTCCTACAAAGGAATTCATAATCCAGGATTTGGTTGGGTCTCTGAAAAGCTTATTCAAGATATGCAAGACAACAAAGAATGTGAACTTGAAGCCAAAGAGGTACTGAGATATAGGTCAAGGCAGTGAAATGTCTGTGTGTAGACTTTGGAAGGTGATAGAAGATACTTTGATTTTCACTACAGCCACAGTAGGCACCACAGGGCATCTGGCACCATTTCTAAAGGCACACAAGTCATTTGCCAAGCCCTTTAGGGCCAAAAACTCCCCATGAACTGTCTCACAAAGATCTGTAGGGGAACAAGGTAACATTGACTTTGGTGGCTGAGAGACAGTACAACACAACAGCAGACAGACAGCCTGGCACATGGCCAACCAGGAAAATGGGACATCTGCATAAGAGCCAAATGTCTCACTGACCTTGAGCTGAAGGGATGAGCCTCTGCAGATACTGAAGACTCAGACTCCCGAAGCAGAGGAGGAGCTTCACGTACAAGTGCAGAGAAGCTGCGTGTGCCACATTCACCAGCTCCCAGGCTGGCACCAATCAACAAAGTCATCTGAGGACACACAGGATAAAAAAATTTATCAATCTTCCTCTCACATTCTGTTTAGGTCAGCACTTCTTACAGAAATGTAATGCAAGCCACAAATGTAATTTTAAATTTTCTAGCAGTCACATTAAAAAATTAAAAAGAAACATGTGAAATTAATTTTAATAATATATTTTATTTATAATTAACCCAATATACCTAAAATATCATTTCAACATGTAATAAATATTTTAAAAGTTACTAAGAAGAAAATGTACATTCTTATTTTCATACTAAGTCTTTGAAATTCACACTTGAATTTGGATTAGCCACCTATCAAATGCTCCATACCAGAGACTTTAGATACTGAAAATACAAAACTGGTCAAGTAAACATCTGTAAATGGTAGAAAAGGTTCTGTCTTTCCAGACCAAGGAATCTAGTTTATATATCTCCTCCATGGCTTGCTAGCTGTTACACCAGAGAGGCCATTTAACTTCTCTGAGCTGCTTCCAATCAGGAAAACTTGAAAAAATTATCTCTACCTTTCGGGTTTGTCGGGGTGAATGTTATCTATAGCACCTGGCACAATTCCTAACATGTTAGCTGGACTCCGAGCCAGCTGCAGTGCAAATGAGGAAGCACTCAGAGGGAAATGGACTGCCTCATTTTTCCTGATTCCAAATCACGGTGTTAGAAGAGAAAGGGCATTTCAGTCTACTTTTTTTCAGTAATGTTATTCCAGTCCATGTATTTCTTCTAAGAAAATGACTGATTGGAAGATTCCATATGTTACGCTTATGTCTTCAAATTAAGGAGTCAGAAATATTTTGAATGTGCAATGAATCAATATTTGGAGAAGCTGAAAGATGGAAAGTCTCTCTTACCAAGGGATATTTTGCCTCATACCATCACTCACACAAAAAGAATTCATGATCAAGGTATTTTTTAAACAGTGTCAAATAGCTAAATAGAATAGTTCAGGAGTCTTGGGGCTGGGGCCACTGCTAGATTGAGCCTCTCCCATCCTTGCCACAAGTGTGCAGCTTGAGTCCCAGGCAGCCAGTTCACATTTTGCTCTGTTGAAAAGTAGTATTGGAAAATATCTCCAAAGAAGGAGAAATGAGATCTGGCATTCAGGAAGTAGGAAGTTGTTCTAGAAGCAGTGAGTTGCATTAAGGAGATTTTAATGGGAAAAAAACAAAAACAGATTGTCAAGAGACAATTTCCTGGGAAGTAAATGTACCTCCACCTACCATTTGGGAAGACCCGGGTTTGATCCCTGGGGCTTCCTGGTGGAAAAAAAAAAAAAAAAGAGAAAGCATGCCTGTGTGGCAAGCCAGTGCCCGCGTGGCAAGCTGAGCGCCCATGAAGTGGGCCAAGTGCCCACACAGTGAGCCGAGTG
Organism: Dasypus novemcinctus; assembly: GCF_030445035.2. NCBI lineage: Eukaryota > Metazoa > Chordata > Mammalia > Cingulata > Dasypodidae > Dasypus > Dasypus novemcinctus. The sequence continues at coordinate 76,735,248 of NC_080675.1, forward strand.
CCCGTGTGGTAAGTCGAGTGCCCACATGGGTGCCCACATGGTGAACCAAGTGTCTGCACAGCAAGCTAAGTGTCTGCACAGTGAGCCAGTGTCTGCCCCAGTGAATCATGCAGCAAGATGATGATGCAACCAAAGAGAGAGGAAGGGGAGTCAAGGTGAAGCACAGGAACTGAGGTTGCACAATTGATGGGGAACCTCTCTCTACATCAGAGGTCCCCAGGATTGAATCGCTGTGAATCCTAGAGGAGAAAGACAAGAAGACAAAAAGAGAAATAGATACAGAAGATCACACAGTGAAAGGACATAGATGGCAAAAACAGCAGGGCAGGAGGGGGAGGGGAAGAAAAAATGCAATGAAAAAATAAATAAATGAAAGTCATTCCTTTATTTTAAAAAGAGAGCGAGAAAGAGACAATTTCCTAGCCTTAAGTAAAAGGAGAACAGAATCTCTTTAGTAGATGGAAGTAGGGCTTGGGAGGTCTAGGAAATCACCAGCCCCAAAAAGGTCCAAGATTAAGGTAATTACTGGAGAGCATGGAGGAAAACATAAGTTATGAAATGAAGACAAGGTGAATGGGGTCACCTTCTCAAATCACCGTGCCAGTGGGAAGAGGGGATGTTTTTCAGTGGTCAAACAGAGCAATGAGGCAAGAACGTGAAACTAGGGGGAAGACACCACAACGGCTTCCTGGAGGGTGAGTAGTTAGAAGGCAATAATAACTTCCCCTTAGAAACAGAACTTTGGGAACAAAGTCACTGCAGGCCTTGTAGAGATCAGATCTGAACTGTAGCTAATTACTTCTGTGTGGACCGGGAAAGATTGGCTAATGGATACTAGGAGTTGAGGCAGCAGAATGATATCCTGTCTTAATAGAAAGCAAAAAGAAATCTTACTCAAAGAACCATTCAGGACAGAGTTATTTTCAGATTGACATTGTTAAATGGTAATTATTAAACATTTTCACTTTCCCACCTCCAACTTCACCCTTCACCTTTTTTAATTTTCCTTTTAGAGTTGCCAGTGACAAGAAGAACCAGATCTTTCCTCCTAAGAATGAGGAAAGTCTACAGACCCAATATGATTAGATTAGGAGGTAATACTGGCAGGGGGAAAAAAGATAGCTTTTTTGGGGGGAGCGGGGGGAAACACCTTTCATTTAGCAAAATTAGAAATAGTATTTCTATTATATAAGAATGATTATTTCCCATGTATTTACTTTCCTTAGGAACTATTGGACTGGCACAAACTTTCTAAAAGACTTGCAAAAGGTACGTTACCCAGGTTTAGAGCAAGTTTCACCTCACTGCTTCTTGGGTCAAAAACGGTAAAATGTGGCTCTTACAAAGGAATTCTCTTCCCTCATGTTGTGTGGCATGGGTCTCCTTATTATGCCTTTGTAACCCAACCAGCTAAAGCCAGATAAATTCCCCACAGTCTTACTCTGCCATAGTTTAAAACCCACGCTAACTACAAGGTCAGCGTTTCAAAATTGCCCTGGGTTTTGCTGGCAAGTGATTACGTACCTGGACATGTGAAATAAGTAGAGGAAACACCACCTCAATCTGTGGCTTTTAAAGCTTTTTTTTTTTAACCACAATTCACAGTAAGAAATAAATCTTATGTAGTGACCCTACACCCAAATATGTAAAATAGAGATAAAAAAAATACACAAACGAAATCAAGAAAATCAGGACACAATGTTTTATTAACCCCTGATGAACTCTAAAATTTCAATTCCAGCTCTATTTCATTAAAAAAAATACTTGTCTCTACCCACTATATTGATTAGTGACCATAAATTAGTCATAATCGTGGTTTCAAAACAGTGGCACAAAGGTTATATTTCACTTCCCAAGTTTTTACTAGGTTATGTGGTATACTCTGTTACCTGATTGGCAAGGCCTTCTATGATAGCTGTCCTGTATGAATTCAAACTTTTCCTAACACAGCTTTAAAAATAACATAGTATTGACTTCCTTTTGTTGGGCACCTGCGATGTGGCAGCTTCTGTATTAGACACTGAATGTATTATATCTCTATTACAACTCATTGTTGAAGATATTGATTCCCTTCAAGTTACAGATGAGGAAACTGAGGCTCAGGGAAGTTGATGAGGGTAAGTAAGTGACTGATTGAGAACTAGAAGCAAGGTGGATATAATGCCAAAGTCCATCTCTTCCCATCAGAACACGCTGGCCTCCCAGTGTGTGTCTCCTTACCGCCCCTCCCCTCACCATAGCTGGGGTCCTCCTTCCCTCCCTGGAAGGCCCTTCCAGCCTCTGCTTCTGGACCTGTCCACTCACAATTCTGGAAGCAGCTGCAACCCTGCTGATCCAAGAAACCTGATGACATCAGTCCACGTTCTCCCTTCTCTTAACCCTGGGTGGCACTAAATCTCAGAGGAAGCACTAGCACCAGACTGCCAGGTTTGAGCACTGGTTCAGCCACTGAGAATCTGGTGACTGTGTAAATCTTCTGTCTTCTCCACTGTGGTAGTCCTAAATTCTTAAGATCAACCAGAGCGGTGGGGTGAGAAATAGGTAAACAGTATTTGTAGTTTTTTTCCAGCTCTGGCTTTTAACGAGCCATGAACGTGGCTTTCAGAGGTTAGTTTGTTATCTGGACCCCTATAGATAAAAGGGCATTTTAAACGTACTCAATGTAGTCACTTCCTTTGTTGCTGGTTCTTTTAGCCCTCACCCAATTTTATTTATTCTGCATACCTCTTCCCCCATAAGTATTTCATTGTAAGGAAGTAACAGTTGATGGCGAATGCCAAGACTCCAGCCTGGCTTACTTTTCACACCAATCAGAATAGGAACACGTTTTTTTTCTTGTACACAGAAACAAAAGAGTAGACACAGAAAGGGCACAAATAGAAATCTCACAGGAGAAAGCAAAGAAAATCTAAAGAAAATCACATATTTTACTAAATTATTACCTTTATTACCATATTAGTACCTTTTCCCTTAGCTATCTGCCTGCAGGAAAAATATTTTCAGTTCCGCTAGAATTGTCATTGATTTCAATGGCCCCCAAACCTGGAAGTTCACCTGATAAATGGTGTTCTCAGAACGTGGCTCTGCAATCTTGCTCCCACATTCTTCTGGTAGCAGGGGATCTGGTCCAAGGAAGGAAATGTAAAAAGAAATGATAGCTCTTGGGGTGGGGAAGGAGGAAAGCATTTTTCTGCTAGAAAGTGACTTGAATAGGCTTCAGCTGAGAGATAAATATCCTACTCATTTGGTGGCTTATAGAAAGTTTGAGTAGAGCCTAGGCACTCACTGATTCTCATAGTTCTTGCAGTTATGACCTGTCATTGTGTGATTTTACTCCAAAGCCCCAGCATGCTATATGGCATGAGCTTATTTATGTAGGCACCCATAGAAATGAACGAATCGTGCACAGTCAGCTGGGCCTGAGGATTTTACAGTATCCTTTGAAATATATGGTAGGAGGCTAAAATTGTTAAGTCTGATTCCTAGCTTCAACTCAGAGCTATAGGTACTGGTGTAGTCAGGGCAGTGCTCGATGAGAGTTAGGAGAAACTTTTTTTAGGAACCACAGACCCTCTTCAGTTTGCATTCTAAGAGAGTCCTCGAGCTTCTTGAGACATCTCTGGAACTCAGGTATCCAGTCAGTGGGCTTGGCTTGGCTGCCCATGGCAAAGACAGACATTAATGCTGCTATGTCAGTGATATTTACGTAAAAAAATAGTTATTTATATATGTTAGGAAAAAGTAAATAATACTTTTCACTAAATGATTTTCCCTGATAGCAAAATGTAGAACCAAAGAAAGCCAGACTTCAATACATAATAAAATCTTTGTAACACCTTTATTTTGACTCTTTTATCATCACAATTTCTGCCTAGTTGTTTTCAAAACAAATTCCATTTTCAACTATAGAACAATATCACCTTCCTTCTATTCTAACAACCAGCCTTTTCCTCCTGAAAGAGTTTGAGTTCTTGCTCCTGCAGTAAAACCTCTCATTAAGCAAAATCATACTTTTGAGGTAATTCTTGTCAAAGAACTCTCCCTTTAACTTCCCTTTCCAGTAGCTCTATCAAACTGGCACCAGCTTCTGCTTAAAACCTAGAGAAAAGTATCCTTAACCTTTATACATCAGAGGCTTATTTTCAAAGAACAAATATCAATTGATATGGAATCAAAACATACTATGGAGAAAAAATTTCAGAGACTAAGTCAAATGTACTCACTGGAGTACATTTGGAGTTTTGGAGCAGGTGGTTAGCCAGACAAAAAAAGAAAGGGCCTGTGCTGGGGATTCCACGGAACCTCGTGACTCTAGTATGAACTGTGATGTTAGAGAGTGGAAGAGGGGGAGCTGGATCCGAGCAACGGGACGTGGCTGTAATGGCAGCTTATGTAAGGGCATAAGCGGTTTAGCATCCTGAGAAGGTACCGCTTGGGATGAGGAGCAGGTGAGAATGAAACAAATGAGCCCTTGCAGGGCACAGAGCTTGCTCTCAGTCCAAAGACAGGCCCTACCTTAAATGGCACCATGACCTGGAGACCTAGGGTCTGGCCGATCTAGGTGAGCAACAGCATGATCAGTGAGAAGGAAAAGATCATACCACATCACTGCCGGACTTTCATTTTTCTTATCAACTATGTCCAGGTCTTACTGAAACCTGCACAATTTGGGGCCCCAAACCTCACAGGCCCCCTCTCGCAGGACTACTCCTCTCTATCTCTGTTCTCCCACCACACCCACCTTCCTTGTACTCCCACCCAATGCCTGCTCCTCTCAGAACCTTCTTTGCCTAAAATGCCCTTTTCCCTCGTTCCCCTTACCAACTCCAGTATCCTCAAGTCTTGGTTTAATTGTCCATTTTTCTAGGACACCAACTTTATCTCCCATCACCCTGCATGTTTCCTTCTGGAACTTGATACAATTGTTATTAAATAATAACTTGTTTCATGGATATCTTCCACATTAGACCAGAAGATCCATGAAAACAGGAATCCTCAGCTCCTTACGCAGTACCTGATTCATAGTGAGTGCTCAGAAAAACTTTTGCTGACCAAATGCCTGAGAATGAATGAATGAAGTTGTGTGGGAGAACATGGAAGGCATTACCATTAGTAACTGATCATATTTTTAGCATTCTGAAAATCCCCTAGTGTTTTCCAAATACCCACTGCAGTTATATACAAAGACTTTGTAAATGATAATGAGGACAGATCTTTTAAAACTTATGGAAATTTTTAGTCTATCCTCAAAGCCAAAATAGGGCTTTTCTCCCATTTCAGCTTTTAAATGTAGTGGATTTTTAAAATTTAGAATTCCCTGTGTGCTACTTCCTGTTTTTGTTATGAGGCAGTCATCCTGGCAGAAAAAGAACAGACAAAAGCATCTGGGCAAGAGTTCTTCATTACCAAGTATTGGAGACTGAGTCATGTCTCCCCAGTAAAAGCATCCCAAGCCCTTATTCTGGTTCAGGTCACTGTGGGTGTGAGCCCATTTGTAACTAGAACCTTTAAAGATGTTATTACTTAGTGTGCCCAAACTGGATGAGGAAGGGCCTTGATCCAATATGACTGAAGTCCTTATAAAGGAAATTGGACACAGAAAGAGAAGCCACAAGAGAAGCAAGAAGCTGGAAGTAAATGGAACCCAGAAGAGAAAGAAGAAGTCTCCGCATGTGCATTGCCATGTGACAGAAAAGCCAGAGACTAAGGATCACTGGCAGCCAGCCCCCGAATGCCACATTCTTCGAGGAGAAAGCATTGCCTTGCTGATACCACTATTTTGGATGTCTCCTAGCCTCAAAACTCGAGCCAATAAATTTCCATGGTTAAAGCCAACCGTTTGAATGGTATGTGTAACCAGGAAATGGATACACCAGGTAACCAGAGAGCAACAGGAATTAGAGTGATCAGAGAAAATTAAGTAGATAAGATTTATCTCCATTTTTTCCAGGAGTGTAGTTGATCCATGGCAGAACTCTACAAATTTTAATGTGCATTTGAATTACTTGGGAATTTAGTTAAAATGCAGACTGTGGCTTAGTAAATGTCAGAGTTGGCTCAACATTCTGTATTTCTAAGAGGTTCCTCTGTCATATCTACGATGCCAGTTCAAGGGCCACACTTTATGTACCAGGAAAGGGACTAGAACAGGCAGGACTGATCAATCCAGGTTGGCACAGGGCAGAGGGCACAATCATACCCTGAAGCAAAACTTTTCCTCACTGGGAATCACAAAGAAGGTTTATTAGTTCCTGTTGGGGCCTGGGCATGAAGAGGAGTAGCGAAGTCAGCTTTTGCCAGCAGAGGGCAGCAGAGGTCCGGGTAAATTACAAAGGACTCCCCAAGGGAGAAAACTCACTCCAAAAGCAATTCCAATAAAGCTAAAAACATGGCGTAGGTAAAAGTGCCACTGGAAAAGGAGGACACTAAGAGAATCAGCAGCATGGAGGGAGATGTTCACACGGGCCAGAATAAATTCACAGGAGTGTGCACTTCGTAGCTGTGGAAAGAACACCAATCAGGAGTCAAAAGACCCCAAATTCAATTAAGGTGCTACAACTGAGAAGTGTTCTTGGGCCAGTCACTCACTAATTTTCAGCCTTGGTTTCCCCATTCATAAATCATAAGGAAGTGCAAAGGGTGATCTCTAATGAGCATTTCCAACCTTAACATTCTATAAGGCCAGTGGTTCATGTTCAGACTGAAGAAACTGAAACAGTCTATATCCGTAGACAAAGTATTAGGAAGTGAAAGGGAAGACAGAGTCCACGAAGAGATGGCTGGTCACCAACGAAGAAGAGAAGCAATAGGGCATGTGTAGGGGAGTGAAGTGCTTTGGTCTGAAAGCCAGGGCTCAATAGAGACTTTGCTCTTTTTCTAAAATTTTGATTTATCAAAGATTATATGCAAATTGGATAAAAAATCAAATAGGACAGTCTCTTGCCCCCCTTTATTGTCCATATCCCTTCCCCCCAGAACAATGACTTTGACCTCTTTTATTGTTTCTTCTCTATGTTTTCTTCCATATTTCTAAATAATATGCACAGTATTACTTGGAATCCTATTAATTGATTCAATAACTATTGATTTCATACTGTGATGGATTAGGATATTAATTCAATTACACTCTCTCATTCCCTTCTTTATTCTCCAAATATAATTTTATCGTCTTTTTAATTATATTTGTTTTTTCCATCATTATGACTATATAAATATTATTCATTAATAAGTCTTTATATACTATAATTATATTTAATTTCTTATACAACCTTTTTATATTATAATTAATTATTGCCTCATTTTTTTCATTTGCTTAGTTTTCTTTGCATATCTAATCAAATGGTCCCAGATCTTCTAACACCTCTGTATATTGCCTCTTCTCCAAGACAGTTTTCCACATAGTGAACTTGTCATATTATTCTCAGTATCTTTTTTATGTGTATGATCCCACATTTTCTGAATCCCATCCTTTCTCCACTTTAGTTTATTTCCTTAATTTAGTAGAACATATCCTCCTATAATTTCCACCAGTCTTTATGTCAATGCCTCTCTAGTCGTTGTTGGTTGCCTAAGAAGCACTAATAGATTCCTCAGGAAAGATTCATGAGACCAATGTTTTCTAAAGCTATGCATGGATCCTATCAGCATGTCTAAAGTCTTTATACTTGAAGGTCATTTTGGGTGGATGTAAACTCTATACCTTACATTTTCTTTCCTTGAATATCTCAAATATGCTATTCCATTGTTTTTTTGCCATAAAGAATTTTTCTTAAATTATCTGATAAAAATTTGATTTTCTTTTCCTAAAACATGAATTTTTTTTTCACTTGGATGCCCAAAGGATTGTTTTCCTTTCTCTTTCAAATCCAATACTCTTACAAGACTATGTAAGAAGTATATCAGTATTGGTAATTGTTTTTTGTTTTTGTTTTTGTCTTGGTGGGGGAAGGTCTGTTTCCAAAGTATTTTCCCTTTCACTATGAGTTTTCAAATTAACTTCTATTCCAGGAAAGTTTTCTTCACCTATAGATTATAGAATTTGTTGTTGTGCATTAATTCTGTTTTCTTCTATGGGGTCTCCTAAAATATGTATATTGGATCTTCTTTGCAAGAGTGATCTGTCTTCAAAATCCTTTCTCTCTCCTTTATTTCTTGTTGATTTTTTTAAAAAATTTCCCCCTTACTCTCTTAAAGCAGTATCCATTGTATTTCTTGGCTTTTTTTTTTCCTTCTAGTTTTGTCTTCATTTCTGAATTTTTAGCTTTTATTTTTACTGCTTTTGTGGATTCTGTTACCTCTCATTTAAATGTCCTTTTCCTCGATTCTCACTTGTAAGCTTTTCTAACTTCAATTATTCTTTCATAGTTTCTATCCAATTCTGAATGTCTTTTTGCTTATCCTTAAATATCAGGTTATATTTATCATCTGTTCTGTAAGCATGTCTGCTGGAATAATGTTTCTATTTTCCACAAAGTAGAGAAATTGTTGAGTAGAGACATTATTCTGCTTTTTATTTCTCCCTTTGTAATAACAACTTTGTATGAGATTCACCTACAATCCATTTCTGTGCTAATTTTTCAGAGAAATTAGTTCTAGTGCACTAATAGGAGGGAGGGGTAAATCCAGGTAGCTTTTCTAGTTTCTTAGATCTAGAGTTTCCTCTTCTAATGTTTTTGAAAACAGATAAATGTTAAAGTCATGAAATTTCTGAGACATAGTTCCTCTGCTCCCCTCTCTTATTCTCTATTCCCATACACAACTTCTCATTCCTTTCCCATGACTATTCCTGTCCTCAATCTCCATTCTACACTCAGCAGTTCCTCCTCATTGCAGGACTTTGCCACTTAAAGGAAACATTGAATTTTTAGTTTCTAGATTTTGTAGAACCCATACTTCCCCCCAGATACTCTCCCAATAACTGCAGTCTCCAGGTCAAGTCATGGATTCAACTCAGACTCATGAACTTCAATTGTAAACACAATGATCTTTTCACCACATCTTACTACAACTCAGAGAAGTGTGATGCTGGTTTCACACCACTTGGTATCACATTCCAGTCTCAGGTTTCTTGGGTAGCTGTCTCACTAAGGGGCAGAGTTTGAAGGTATTCAGAGAAGGTGATAGATAGTGGCATCATTTATTAATCTCTTTGCATCCCCTACTCCCTTAAAACTGACAGAGCAATTATTATCCTTGAGTTCTTAATTTTTTTACCAGTATTATTTCAAAATTATGAAACTCATCTGATCAATGGAATTTGGCTTTGCTATTTCAGTTTTTCTGTTCAGAGTAATTGAGTTTGAGCTGAGTCAGTGATCTTGGACTTACACAACACATTCAGAACCTTAGATCTACCATGTAGAATAAAAAATCATACATACCCATCTCACAGAGTTATTGTCATGATTAGATGAGGTGATGCAAACGTTGAAATATGTTTAATTGCTGGTATAGTTGAACATGATACTTAAATATATAGTTATGAACTTTAAGTGACATGACATCACTTTTTAAAATATTTGAAATGGTATAATTTTATGCTTAACTGCATTATTTTCACCTAATATGCTATAAATTTTTTTCTCTCATTTTTATTCACCAGAATGTAAGCCTCACAAGAGCAATGTCTATTTTTTGTTAAATTCCCTATCCTTACTGCCTTGAAGGGTGCCTGGAATTCATAAATCTTCAATAAATACTTGATGAATGAATTAATTATTTGTACTGATTTTGCTTTAAAGCAGATTATGCAAAGGATAAAACAAATGGGCAAAATTAAATGAGTATTATACTGTTGATGGCCTGGATAACATGCTCTGCCAACTTATTTCCTTCAGCATTCAAGTTTGCTTTGCATTCTTGCCTAAAAATAACATTGGCTTCCCTCCTGAAGAGTAGGGATTCTGCAAAACTCAGAGTGCCAGAAGCAGCTACTGCAGGAAATGTGGCAGCATTGCTCTCCAAGTCTCAGTCCTCCAGTCCAAAACCTAAAACGCTCTAAACAACATGGATAATAGCTGGGCTGAGAACAAGGAACAGTACTGTTTCTCTACTGCTGGTGTTTATAGAAGTCTGGCAGTCTGTTTTTAAGTAAATAGACTTGCTTTAATGGGGCAATCTATCAAAATAAGCTGGGTCCCTTAGACCCAGGGAAAAGGTGCATTGCTGCTTCCCTCTCCCTTGGGAGCTATTTATTTGAGGAGGATAACAAATGAGAATGAGGCAGATGCCTGGGGTAATGATTCTCAAAGCAAGAAAAAGAATAGTGTGTGGCCTCGGATGGTTTCACCTTAACTCAAGGTATAGATGGGTTTTGTGTGTTTAAATAGCCAGCCCTTTCCATCTGCATCTCAAACCCAGAAGGAATAGACAAAAGTAGGACCTTTACAAAGAACAGGGGTGGTTAAACAGATGGATTAATGTGCAGAAGTTTAGTCTATACAGGTTTTCTCCCACTTTACTAATGAAGGGGTGACAAAACCAGTGATTTGCTTCATCACCACCCAGCTCTTGATAAATGAGTAACGTATTTTACATGGTGAGATGCATGGGGCGGAGTACGGGAGGAAGGGAGGGAAACTATCAGGTACTCACAAGAAGGCTCATATTTTGGATTTTGCTCACAGTATTTGTTGCTCATGAAATGACACAATGAAAGGGCCAGGTGTAGTTTAACCCTTTTAGTTTGTGCCAGGGCCTTGAATTCTTTGGAAAGAAGAAAGGGATTTAACATAAACTACAAACGCTTTAATCAAGTGGCTTTCTTCACATACCATGAAAGCATTTTGAAACATTCAAGGGGAAAAAAAAGGATTCTTATTTTCTGAAAATATAACCTCTTAAACACCAAGGATGCTGCCAGGCCAAGTTCCATCAAGTAAGGAGGCACAAAAGCTTAAAAGGGTAAGGATTAAGTTACATTTGTATGAATAAGCTCATTTTTGTTGTTCAGGTCCCAATCCTTAAATGATCCCTATCTCGTGTATGGAACGTGTCTCCTCACTAAATTATATATTAATATTCTCAATGTGGGTCCCAATCGGATCCAAATGTCCCCAGGACTCACCAACCTTCAGAGACACATAATTACATCAATGGCAATGATTCTGATTTTGCTTGCCCACTGTCTCCATCTGCAGGACCCTCCTCTCACTCCAACAAGGTGTTCCTGAGACTTCCTAGCAGTGTCCCTCATGTGTGGACACGATGTCCGTACTTACTTATTCCACATGATCATAGGTGCCACCCAGATTGGCAGTCATAGTTTCCCAGAGCGGCTGTAGCCAAGTAGCACAAACTGGGTGGCTTAAAACAACAGGAATGTTTGGTCTTGCAGCTCTGAAGGATAGAAGTCTAAAATCAAATTTCCTCCAGGGCCATGCTCCCTCTGAAGCCCTTTGGAGAAGCTCCCTCTTTGCCTCTGCCTTGGGGGCTGCTGCTATCCTTGGCCTTCCTTGGTTTGCAGCTGCTTCCTTCATCACGTGGTATTCTCCCTTCTGTCTGCATCCAAGTTTCCCTTTTCTTATAAGGACACCAATGATTTAGGGCCCAACCTAATCTAATTTGACCTAAACTAATCACATCTTTGAAGACTTTATTTCCAAATAGGGTCACATCCCTGAGACCAGGGTTTAGGACTTGAACATGTTTTTATGAGGGACACAATACACCCAAAACAAACACCTTCTGAGGGGATGCCAATCCTGACCCCAGGGCTATACCCAGGCTCCCAAAGCTGCAAAATGTACCAGATGCCAAAAAACACACTCCCTCTTCCATCATCATAGGATGAGAGCCATGCTGTCCCCACAACAAAAATGGGATGATGCCTTTCATTCTAGCCCCTTGTCACACACTTTGTTTTCTGGGCCCTTAAAGAGCCAGATTTGGCCCTTATCTTATAAAACCTCTCATAAAGACAACTCCATCAGCTTCTGCCTTCTGTTCTTCTTTCTGCCCATCTCAGATCTAGATGAAGGTCCTGGGAATGGAATAGGCACTCTCCACCATGACGCAATGTAGCACAGTCCTCCTCTTTCCAAGAAAAACAAAAGTTTCCGGGCAAATTCACTCCTCGGGGGCGTTTCATACCATTTTGTCAAAGATGCCAAGACATACTTGAAGCTAAATAGTAGCTGCAGAGTGTCTACCCTGCCTGGTCCCTCACACACAGGTACCAGGACCTGTAGATTTTTGCTTCATAAAACTTAATCCTGACCTTCCTTTTCTTCTCATGTACTATCATCTTAATTCAAGTTTCTCATTTTTTTGCTCCTGGCTGACCTCAGAAGCTCACGAATTAGAATCACTGCTCTGCTAATTCACCCCAAAAGCTGCTACCAAAATAATAATACTTAGAATCTATCTTGAACAAATAAACTTTTTGGTGTGGTGTCTGATGATTGGCCATAAGAGTCAGACATATTATAGTAAAAGACTATTAGACGTCACATCAGCCAACTGGGTTCAGATCTTAGCTTTGTGCTTGAATACTTTTGTGACCTTAGTCTAATCACTTAATTGCTTTTAGCCTAAATTTCACCATCTGTTAAATGTATTATTCATATCTGCCTCGTGGGGCTGTTACAAGTTTTTAAAAAAAACACTGAAGGCAAAGTGTTTTTTAAGTGTGAAAGTACAAATGTAAGATAAAATGATATAAAAATCCAAGCATTTTGTCCTGAGTCTGAAGTCCTCCATAATCTGGCTGTCACCTACTTTCCAAATTTTTCTCCCATTTTTCTTATTTCCCGTTGTCCTCCCTGGACTCAACAATCTGTTTCTTGCCTTTCAAACATGTCTTTCACTTCTAGATGTTATAAGAGATAAATCAAAAATGTCAGTGGCCTAACACAAAAGAAGTTTATTTTGTATTCACTCAAAATCCAAAACAGGTATTCCTACTTGGCAGACAGCTCTCCTCCAAGTAATGATTCAAGGATGCAGGATTCTTCCATCTCGTGACACCACTGTCCTCAACTGATGGCCTCCAGGGCCACTCCAAATGAAGAGAGAATGTGTAGTATCAGATGTGGGAGATTGTTATAGGCCAGACCTGGAGGTGGCACATATCAGAGCTCAGGCACATGGCATCATGTAATATAGTCTAGTGCAATGTCCAAGAAGAAGAGGAAAGAGCTTTGATGAACAGATGGCTACTCTCTGTCACCACTACAGACATACAACTAGGATATACTTCCCAGAGTGCATTCCCTAGAAATATCTTTCAAAGACCAGCTCAGGCCTTACTTCCTTCATGAAGTCCTCCTGGAACAAGCCAGCTGATGATTATATCCTCTAAACTCAAATTCCCAGCACATGTTGATTATACTGTCCTTTGACCCAGTGACCCTCTTTCAGTTCAATCAGGAAGACGTTTATCAGCTATCTTTCTTCACAAACTGTGACATTTGACTCTAATAGCATCCTTCTTGATGAAACACTCCCCTAAATTGACATCCACGACTTTAGACCGGCCTCATTCTTCTCCTGCCACCTATGACCTCTATTAATGGCTCAGTTCTTTCTCCCACTAAATAATTGTAAGAGCCCCCCAAAATGTGATCTTCTTCCTGTTTCTATACCAATGCCTTCCAAATCTGAATCCTGTTCTAGTCTCTCCCACTCCACAGCCATTCTTCCAGTTATTTGAAGGCTCATGTGGTAGCTTGTCTCCAAAGCTGCTTGCCCATCCTGCACCCCCAGTAAACCCTGTCTCTTGGAATCCATACCCTTGTGTAGTCCCTTCCCTCTTACATATGCACTGGCCTGTTACTTTGTTAACGGACAGAGCGTGGCAGAAATGGTCTTGTGAGTTTTCCAAGCTGGGGTTGTAAGAATCCTTGCAGCTTCCACCTGAGTCTCTTGGGAAACTCACTCTTGGGAGGCTCCTTCCAGGAATCCAATAGCTATGTTGCAAGAAGTCCAAGATTTATGGGGAGACAAGGTATTGGCACTCTGGTTGACAGTCCCATCCATGCTCCCTACCAACAGTATCAAATACTTACCATGCTAGTAAGACATTTTGGATGTCCAGCCTTGTAGAACCTTCAGATGACACCAGCCCCAACCACCGCCTGACTGTAACTGCACAAGAAGTCCCATGTGAGACAGCCCAGCTGAGCCTTGTCAACCTTTAGAACCGTGATAGAGAATTGTAAATTACTGCTATAAGCTGCTAACTTTGGGGATGGTTTTTTATACAGCAATAGATACATGGAACAACATAATCTAGTTTGTGGTATCTACCTTTGCAGCTTATCCCCACTCCTCAAGTAGATTTTCCTGGCAGATGTGTTTCATGGTCAAAGCAACAAGAATCCAGTCCTTTCAGCTAAAAGACTAGATATCATCCTCTTCTTTCCTTCTTCTCTATTCTAACCTACCCACCAGACCGTAAGAGCCATCAGTGTAGACACTGTGTCTCTTTTCTATAACATATCCCTAGCAGAGTTGTTTGCACATTATACTTACTCAATACTCAATAAATATCTTGAATAAATGATTGAATGAAATTATTATTGGACTCTAAAATATATTTCTTTTAAAAAGTCTCATGATTCTTCTTTTATTGCTGGCAACCATATTATGAGAAATATTACTTATTGAGTGCATACTGTGTGATAAGTGTTTTATTATAATAATTTTAACTCCCACAATAATCCTATGAGATACAAGACAAAATTCACTTTTGACAAAAATGGGAAACCAAGATTGAGAGAATAAGAGCCAAGACTCTGGCCCAGGCTTTCCAACATGCCTTATTTCACTCAGCAAACAGTGCTTCCTTACAAGTGACCATTTCTGTATTTTTGGGATCTCCATAGTTATAGGAGAAAGTATTCAAAATTATGGACTCTTTGAAAGAAAATGAGTCTCTTCTTTTGACAAAGAAGATTGTCAAAAGTTATAACAATGTTTTCTCTTGTCTGCTATCTTCAATCACTGCCAAACTGGTAAACAGATCTGAAAATGTGGAGAGGGTGGGCATTATTATTGCTTTATCCCTCAGCTCTGTAGCCCCCTAATCACAGACCAAAGGTCCTCAATCATGGCTGTCCACTAAAATCACCCGGGAGCTTTTCAAATGCCTTCCTGCCTGTGTCTCACCCTAGATCAATTTAATCAGAAGTTCTGGGCACAGGTTTTGCTAATTTTTTAAAAAATATCTTGGGGATTTCAAAGTGCAACCAGGTCCTATCTAATGCTGTAGAAGTCCTTTCAGGCAGTATCTGATGCCCATCATCTATCAGAGAATGATCCAAGTGTTTAAATGCTACCAACAAACATCATTTTAAGCAGTAAACTCAGTTTTTGTTTGCATGAAAATGTATACCTGAATCTTCTGGTTGAAAGTGGCTGGGTGGATATGGTCAGGTCTCAATTAATGCTAGTGGCATTAATTTGGGAAGAAGCTGACTTTAGTTGAGAGATTTTCCAAAACTTCCAACACTTCTTGAACTGTTAAATGAAATTGAATGATGTTAATAATTTACATATAAAATGTAACAGAGTAGATTTATACTTGTTTGTAGCCAATGATCCGTGATTAGAGATGGGTAGTGTAGGCTATAGAAATAGTAGTGATAATAATAGGAATTAAATATTTAAGGTGGTAAGGTTGAAAAGAACAGAAGGTGTAAAAAAAAACACCTCTGTTCACTTTTAATAAGTGTTCATTAGTCAGACATGGTAAAGTTCATGCAATCTTTTTTTCTCCCTATAGATGGCAACATAAATAATATTTCACTCTCTCGTCTGTTCTTCATTATACTGGAAATAAATAAGCCCCTACGAGATTGAAAATAAGAGTATCATTTTGAGATAGAAGAAGAAAAAAAGAAACTGGATTCGATAGCAATTGCTCACAGAAACTTAAAATATGAAAAAAACTTTTACCAAAATTCCTAAAGCCATCTGCAATTGTAGAATAGCTTCAAATTCTCTTTCCTCTCCTCCACCTGTGAACTCTTCAGACCTGGGGTCTAAAAGGACAACTGGAAATCCCCATTCTGAAATCTCTAGAGATGCGCTGAAGTGTAGCATCATTCTCCCTCCAAGTAGTGCAGCAATGAAGCCTCCCTGTCCCCTGGGCCAGAGGAGCTGGCTCAGCCCATCCTTTTGAAGACATAAACCTCACTTCTCGTTCCGCTGTTGACAGCATGGAACGGTGTAAACTAAAGGCTCCTTCACATTTATTCATGCAGCTCAGCTCCTGCCCTGTTGACGTTCCTAAGCAGATGTGCAAGTACCCAAAGACAATTAAATTATGATTCATACTCCAGGACGCCTGCTACAGCAGGCTGCCTGGCTGTGAGTGAAAACATATTTTAGCAGTAGCTGATCTTTTCCTTTGGTTGAGGACCAAGTCAGACTAGGCATGGCTTTGAAGTTATTTCTGTCTCGGTGGATTAGAGGTATCAAAAGAAGCAGCTCCACAAACCTTTTAACAAATATTTACAATTCTGCACTAAACAGCCTTCACTGTACCTTAACCTTTACTGACTTGTAAAATGCTTGCCAAGCTCCCTGCCAAACTCATGCACTTGCCAGAGTAGGAGAGAGGGTAGCAGCTCAAAGGAAATGATGAACAAAACGGTAAGTCATCTGCTCTCTTTATCGTGGAGGAGAAATGATGCCTTTTTGTGCTGACTTGGCTGCAGAGGTGGTTTTCTTTTCCCCACTCCCCCCACCCTAGAACCCCAAATACTTCCCTGCCCCTGAGTGACATTTTACTCACTCAGTCAGTAGTGTGGAGGGACATACTATCTTCAACTCAGTGAAGTTGTGGTACCGCCCTGAAGCCAAAATTTCCAAACCTACTGAAAGGCAGTTCATAGACAGTGCAGGAAGGAGCACAAAGCATTTAGTTCACCGCAGAGGAGAATGGTTATGAGGAATCAGGGTTATTTGTTTTTTAATCAGCTAACTGATAGTTTATAGTAAGCCTCCCTCACTGGAGGTTTTAAAATGGAAATGATTATCTCAGAATACTTCAGTTATTTCTAAATTGCTGTCGAGGTTTAAGTATATGGATGACACTGATGTCTTTTCTATTTTTTAAGACTCCTCGCTGTGAGCACAAAGAACTCATAATGCAAATAGAAGGAGAATGAAAAGATCAATGAAAAAAGCTGGAGGGAGGGCTACTCCAGAGGGTGGGTGTAGAGCAGCAGTGCAGTCCCCCACCCCTCGTGGTCCAGATTTCCCAGGAGCAATCGCTACATACTCATGGAGTCTGGCCTGTGGCAGGATAAGTAAAGGGATACACAGAAGGGGTGACTATTGGTGAGAACCTACAAGCAGTTTTAACTAGTAACAGAGTCCTTTACCAGACAGGTCACCAAACGAAGGCAGTGCTTTAGAGGAAGTGGCCACAGCTGCTAATTAAACAGCCCACAGCATTTATTTATGAAGTCCCATGATGACATGGCACCCAGAGACCCCAGAATTTACTGTGAGACACTGAGGGAACCTAAAGCCCCTTTGGAGTGATGGAGGCAAGAGTCAAAAATATGTTATACTGTTAACAGGATGCCCAGCTGTTACCTCAGGCCAGTATGACCCAGTAAACACAAATGAGAAGGAGATGATCTCAGGGAATTGGTGGCTACAATGCTAGTCAGGTATTTAATTCATTCATTCATTCAACGCATGCTTCTATTTCAAGCCACAAAGCTAAGTGTTTTGCAAAACAAAAATTAATTTATACACAGGTCCTGCCCTCTAAAACTTATACTGGGAAGCAGATTTAGCTCAACTGATAGAGCATCTGCCTACTGCACGGGAGGTACAGGGTTCAAACCCAGGACCTCCTGACCCATGTGGTGAGTTGGCCCACGCAAAGTGCTGATAAGTGCAAGGAGTGCCATGCCACGCAGGGGTGTCTCCTGCATAGGGGAACCCCACACACAAGGAGTGAGCCCCATAAGGAGAGCCTCCCCACACAAAAGAAAGTCCAGACTGTCCAGGAGAGCTGATGCAGCAAGATGACGCAACAAAAAGAGACACAGATTCCTGGTGCCGCTGACAAGAATATAAATGGACACAGAAAAACACACAGTGAATGAACACAGAGAGCAGACAACTGGGGCAGATGAGGGAGAAGTGGAGAGAAAGAAATAAAAATAAATCTTTAAATATAAAAAACAAAAAATAAATTAAAAAAATAAAAGATTATAATAATCACTATACATGTACACAAATATCTATATGACAGGATAGAATTTGGTGAGTTTCGTTGTATAGTAAAAAAAATCTTCATTGGTTCAGGTGTGAGAGAGAGGCGATCTCCATAGATCAGGAAGATTAGGAAGGATTTTGTGGAGGAGATAAATGTTGATATCAAATTGTTGCAGACAAATGTGGCACAGAAGGGATTCTCAAGAAGGAACAACTTGGTATTCAGGAGAGAAATGTAGGACATACTTTTCTTGAAAAAGGAAAATATTCCACTCTTGTATATAGATTGAAGTTCAAGATCAAACTTCAAAGTAACTCCTGTTACAGTAATATCCAGTAGCATGAGCAAGACGAATATCACCCATTTTTCAATCCCAAACTTATTTCTTCCTACTGTCTGGAATACTCTCTCAAGCAATTTTGTTGGGAGCTCAGGGAGTGAAAATTCATTTAAATAGCAGGATATGTCAGTCATAATTGGGAAGGTCAACCTGCTGGAAAAGGGGTAGGGCAGAAGACAGTGACTCACTAATTTCATACAAAATGATTCTCACCCCTGCTTACCAACAAGGATCATATCTGGGAAATCTTTCTGACTAGGGCTGACTAGGGCAGTCAGAAATCACCCCAGGTCGATCTCATAGCCCACAAGCCCCTGTACATATTCTTAATTTCCTCAAATAACTTTCTGTCATTATGTACAACTTATTCCTGAAAACCAATGAAAATCTTTTTTCTACAGGGTCATATTCCTTGTTAATTATGTAAAACTCACAAAAGCATACAGACATTATGAATCTTAAACTTTCCTTAAACTTTCCATAAACTCAATACACTATATTTCACACATTTTAAAAACATGAAACGGGAGCAATAGTCAGCACTACCTGAAATCTAGCCAACACATGTTAGTTGTACTCAAATGTAATAATCTCTTTTTATAGGAAATGACTCGGCAGTTCATGAATGTTTGCTTTAATTTCAGAACTGCTTTATAGTTTTTAAATAAACAGGAACTACAAATATTAAATGTATTTTTTTCTTTTTTCAAAACCATGACAATACGTCCTTGTTATTGGAAAATTAGCACAAATGCATGTGAGCAAAATGAAGAAAATAAATAACCCCATCATTCAGAGATAGTAACTGTTAATACATTGTTATATAAATATCTAGCAGGATACTGTTTACACATTATTTTGTAGTTAGCTTGTTTTATTGAACAATATATTGTGAACATCTTTCTAGGCAATAACTATTCATCTGTGCCATATAGCACATTTAACAGCAATTTTATAAATATACCATAATTCATTCAAACAAATATACTTTTGTTCGTTTAGATTGTTTCCATTGTTCAATTTTAAACGCAGAACACTGGTGAGCATGCTGATGCCAAATATTTGGTTATATTTACACTCATTTCTTTAGGATCAATTTATAGAAGTCTAACTCTGAAGCCAAAGTATAGACATATTTTAAAGTTTGCCAAGTCTTCTTCCAGAAAAAAAAATTAGACCAATTTAATTTCCTTTCTGCAATAAATGAAAATGACCATTTTCTTCAATACTAGATATAACAATATTTTATTATTTGCCTATTTTATAGGTGAAATATATGCTTCAATTTGCATGTCTTTAATTAGTTACACTGAATATTTTATATTCATATTAGTAATATAGTTGATGTATGTTATCCCTCCCCAATTTCTCCTCCCCCAAGAGAAGAACTCATTTGGCATGTATCAGGGTCTTGAATTTATTTATACGCTGACTACATATGTATATATTCCTAAACAACATATAAATTGTTTAGCATTTTTTAAACTTTTTATAAATATTATCACACCCCGTGTCTTAGCTTCCCACAGGGCTGCTGATGCACAGTACCAGAAATGTGTCGGCTTTTATAACGGGGATTTATTTGGGGTAAAAGTTTACAGTTCCAAGGCCATAAAATGTCCAAATCAAGGCATCATCAAAGATGCTTTCTCACCAGAATCAACTACTGTTGATCCTGGCATCTGGCCACATGGCGATAAGGCATATGGCTGGGCTCATCTCTGTAGTCTGGGCTCATCTCCTCAAACTTGAGCTGCTCTTTGGAGCTTTGTGCTTAAGCTTTGACTGCTAGTGATCCTTGAGCCTTCTCTCACATTGCAGGGTCAAAAATGACGGCTTCCTTTTCCTATGTTCATGTTCCTCTCTGTGTCTCCATTTATATCAGACCCAGCAAGAGCGTGGAAACTCAACCTGAGTCACACCTCACTGATGTAATCCAATCAAAAGGGTCTCACACCCATAGGAATGGATTAGTCAAAAATATATCTTTCTCTTTCGGGGATTCACCAAATTCAAACTGTCATGCCAAGCATATTCTTAAGTATCCTTTTTTTTTTGTTTAATATATAGGCTTGCAAATTCTGTGTAATTGACATATGTAGCTTTAGTTCATTCACTTTAATTTTTGCATAATAACCTATTCTATGAAAGGAAATTATCATTTTAATTATTTATCCATTCTCTTGTAAATGAGTATTTGCATGGTTTCTTTTGCTGTGAACATTATTCCCTGTGCATGTACATGTAGGAGTTTCTCTGTGATATATACTTAGGAGTAGAATTGCTGGCTTGTAGGATGTATATACTAGGCATTGCTCAATTGCTTTCCAGAGTGTTTATTCATTTATTCTCCTACAGAGTCTCCTTTGCTCCACATCAACAGCCTTTAGTGTTTTCAAGCTTTTGAACATTTTCCAATTTGTTCTTTCAAGATAAAGTTTAGAATTATGTTGTCAAGTTCTAAAAAATATAATCTATTGATATTTTAAAAGAATTTTTAGCATTATATATTAATTTGGAAAGAATTAATATCTATATAATATTCTCTTCCTTTCTCAGAACATGATCTTTCTTTCCAACATTTTTTTGCCTCATAGTAAAATTTTATACTTCTATCATATAGGTTTTGCACATTTCTTAAGTTAATCCATATGCATTGCATATTTTGTTGCTATTGTCAATGAGCTATTTTTTCAAAAGGGTAATTTTTTAAAGCCAAATTTTACTTTATTCTTTTATTGACTTTGAATTTAAGTAGATTAGTGCCCCCCCAAAAGATGAAAAATATGTTAAGAACAAATAGCTGAGCATATCCATAGCATTATCTAAAATGTCAAATAAAAGGTCAGCACTGAAATTAAATTTCAGTACCATTATAAACACTGCTGGTCCCTTCATTTTATCTGTCCCACTCCCCAGAAATTGTATTCTAAAAAAAAAAGACCCTCACTTTTCAACTGCACCTCCACCTAAGGCTGGTTAATCATGAAGTCTTCTAGAATTCATCACATGAAGCAGTGGGCAGAAAGCGGGGGACTTCTTTGGGACCCTCCTCCCCAACGCACTTGATACCAGCTTGCCAAGTTTTCCTAGCAATTGGGAGGACAGCGCTTAACTCTCAGCTCTAACCATTAGGTAAAAACTCAGGGACACTGGAGAGATAGGAGTAAGAATGAGAGTTCCCATTTCCATTCTCTCTTCTCTCTGAGCATCCACCTCTTCACCAACGAAGTTATGGAGCGACTAGTACGAGCTCAGAATTGTCATATGCCATTAGAGTAAGGGAGGGAATGTGAAAAAGGCCAGAAGACATGGCTCCCGCCCGCGGAAGTACACAGTCCAGTTAAGAAGCTAGTGATGGTGAAGAATTAAAGCAAGAGAGCAATTCTCTAGCTCTAAAGTGCATTCTTATTTTCTTCTATTGTACTCTCAACTGCTTTAAAGTTTCTAGTTAGCCTAAGCTAGTAGCTATCCATATGTTTATGTATATAAAATATTTGGTGCATATTGGTTATTCCTTAGTTACTGATTTCAGTCTTACTCTGTGAATCAGAATTAAAGAAAACATTCCTGTAATGCCACAACTGGACACAGGAGCTGATTTATTGCTGTTGTGCCTGAACAGTGACAGCTGGATTAAAAATGTGCCATTATTTCCCTTTGGGCTCTGAGTTCATTTCTCTTGCAACCACCACTCACTGGCCCTCATTTACTCAGTTTCCTTGGCTTTGGGTTGTTTTAGCCATAGAACTCTTTCCTCTCCCAAAATATTGAGTCCCAGCTCTGTTTAAGCAATCTCTGGAGTGAAATAGTAAACTGCTTTTCACAACTTTGAAAGCGGTAGAAAAAAAAAGTCCAGAAACCTGTGTTCCTGGAATTAATTTTACCTCTGTTTAAAAAAAAAAAAAAAAAAAAAAAAACCTTCTCTCCAGCCCATTGCTTTAGAATGACACTTGGAGTAACATCTAGTGAGAGAGAGATTAGTCTCTTCGTTTGTTTTGCATTATGGTGAACATCATTAAAGGTCTAAATACAAAAGATATATACACAGTCTTGAAGATTAAAAGTAAATTGCAAGCTATTTTGATTCTTCAGAGGGAATTAATAGTATCATGTTCCTTAATCTTTTTGTAGAGAGTTTTACAAAGTAGTTCATAAATATGATCTCCTTAAATTCCCACAACAACCCAGTCAGGTAGGCTGAGCAGGTATTATTCCCATCAAATCCATAGACCTTAAGGCTAGAAGGAACTTGAAGACCTATTCTGCAGATAAGAAATCAGGTTCAGAACAGCTCACTTAGGTCACACAGCTGGTAAAGGGACTGGAAATCCTAATTCTAACTCCCAGACCGGCTCCCTTTCTACCACACCCATGAGGCCTTCTCTATTTCAAGCAGGGAAAGTGAAAAGTGGTAATTTTGTCTGTAGATAACCACAAAAGGAGGAAAGAGGAAGACGTGCTCAAGAATTTCAAGAGCAGAAAGTCTCTGTTTCACTACCACGTTAGCTGAGACTCCCCCCCGTCCCCCACTCTCCAAGTTAGGGAGTGTGAGGTATAGAACCCCGGGAAGATCCTCTGGCTCTTGTGTCACCGTTGCAGCTGCAGAGCAGTGAAAACCCCTCCTTCAGCTCGCCCAGTCTGAGGTTTCTAGTCAAAGCATCCTATTTGCCCTTTCTCAGGGAATGTCCAGGGTTATTTCTAAGGGTGACTGTGATGCTGATGGTCCAAACTTAATCCAAAATCTTGGAACCCTATTAGAAAAAATACAATTCCACCATGAATAGAATCAAATTTTATAGTTTTCTTCCCCCAGAATAAAAGCCATGGAATATTTCAAAAGCAAGGATAACTCAGTGCCAGCCTCTGCCTTGTGTGAGCAGGACCAACAAGGCTAGACAAGGTAAAAGTCAAAGGAGGGAGTAAGGAACCATTTATTATTATTATTATTATTATCATTATTATTAGACCTCTGTGTCTTCTTTCATATTAAACAACTGGCATAGCAGGTACAAAGGTGAGACAGGTTCCCCAAGGATCTTACCCCAACCTCTCTCCCCTGGTGAGGCAGGGGAGTGTGTGGTAGCCTAGATAAGCTCTTTACTTGGCAAGCCACCAGACATTTGGGACAAACAAGTGGGTCACCATGTCCCTGTGACATCAGCACTGTTCAGACACCAGAGCGAGTAAGACAGGAATTTGATCCAAAGATTGGTTTTGGAGAACCACACTCAGACTGGAAGGCTGAGCCCCTGAAAAAGATCTGTCTCGCCAGCTGGCCAAAATAAATACATTCAGAAATAAAAGAAAAGGGGAGAAAAGCAGATTATGAATAGTTTTTCCAGACATGCAATTCTAAACCTAAGTCCAGATATGCACTTTAGAAAAAAAAAGTGCCCAGTTTTTTGAAGTATTTCATCTCTGGAAACAATCTTATTTTACTTTTAATTCAAAAACTAACATAGAGTGAGGTCAAGGAATGTATATGAATTTATGTAGAAATTTACTACTCTGAATTAAGTATATTAATGCATGACTGAAATACATGTCTACTAATTATTACTGATATAAACATACTTAACTTTTCAATATCCTGGCTGTTAGCACTGTCTTTCTGCTATGGAATTACAGAAATCCACAGCTATGTTTTAAATCCTGCTCCTTTTGGGGGAATCAAACATTTTTCTCCAAATGTTGTTTACTTATTTCAACAAACCTGCATCAAATGCTTGCTATGTGCTATGCATGCTGTTACTGATTGAGGATTTCTTTGTTTTTTTTGTTGAAGAAAGGAAGAAAAGAAAGAAAGTTAAATTCTTCATGGGAAAATAAAGCGCATGCTTTATTGTCTTGATGGTTTAGAAATCTGATCTTTGTATTACTCAGAAGAGTAGATAGCAAATTTGAAGAGGTTTTAATATTCCCATAAAGAAGAGGTGGATATTATTTCATTTCTGCTTATAAAGAACAAGGTCATCTTATCATATTTGAAATGGTAGCATGCACTGGCTGTTTGCAATTCCACCATCTCAAATACAGATATCAGTGAAGCAAAATTGTTATGAATAATATATTAATTATTAAGTGCTAGAAGTTTAACAGCAATAATACAGATAGTAAGTAGACCATTTAAAAGTAAAATCTTCAACAGAAAAGAAATAATTCATCCAAATGCTATGATATCATGTAAAATGGAAAAGATATGCTTATAATTAACTGGTACATTTACTTGTTCTAAGACACTCGTGCCTAGGGAGCAGAATGTTTACAGCCTGTATTATCATTCATATCCTAAATAGCTTTTTAATGACACTGTTCTTCTTTGGTTAAATTATATCATATAAAACCTTCCAGAGAAATGAAAAGGAACACAGTAATGAAAAAGATACATAAAGTTTCTCAACTCCTTCAACAGCCTTGCCAATACACTTACCCATTTATTGAACAAGTTTTCAAAGAAGCCTCTGACCCTCCTAATGAGCATCTTTTGAGAATCACAACTGTCATTGCAGGAAAGAGATCTTATTAACCAAGACAGTTTATATCCTACGTAAGCCCCACACATTAAATATTGCATAATCCATTCACTGGGGAGCAAGAAAGATCAATATTCTAAGTACAGTAATCTCAAATAAGCTTAAATGAATGTTTAGTATTAGAGTAAACATTTTAATATGAAGCATTTAAATGGTTTCTCTTATTTTTGACAATTTGCTTAAAACTGTTTATTATGCCTTTAATGCTTGACCCATTTATACATGACACGAATTATTCTATAAATGAATATGAAAGAGAAGTTGTCTTTATTGGGTATTACATAGTGTAATTAATTTTCCATGTCAAAAGATATTTATTCTTCTTCATTACCAATTGAGATAGATTGGGAAGATACTCAGGAATATCAATCTTTATACCATCAGCCTAGAATACTGTTTGATATCAAATTTCTATAGCCAAGTAGCTTAAAAAAATACCTTGTTTTGAAATCACTCAAACCAAATAAATATTAATTATAGGTGATGAATAATAAAGAAATTTCAAAAACATATCCACTCATGTTATATTGATGCTGCATATTTATGCTTCATATGTTTAATTATGCCTTAATGTTGCTTGCCCACATCAATGATTTCTGGTTTTGTGGTAAAGCTCAGATTCATAGTTTCTTTAATAGTGTCTAGCACAATATGGAGCCCATTTAACAAGAACCTTTGATGATGGTTAAAAATCCCAGCAGAATTGCCAGCTACCATGGGGTATCTTTCAAAACAAAATTTTTTAAATAAACCTATAATCACGAATAGTAAAGATTCCAGTACTGACTTGTCACTATTTTTAAGAACTTTCTTTCCATCAAAAGGAAACTTTCCCGAATACTGCAGGGCTTCTTAAAATTTAATGTGCATAGAAAACACATACAGATTCTGTTCTGTGGGTGTGGGGCGGGGCTCAAGATTCTACATTTCTAGCAACCTCCCAGCTAAGGTGGTACTGCTGGTCAGGGACCACACTTTAAGTTGCCAGAGAATAGAGAAGTCTCAGTGCCCTCACGGAATGTCCCTTGGATGTTAATGGTTTTTTACTATAAAGAGGCTCATCTCAAGAACTACCTACCTTCTCAGCTAAATTAAATTTTAAAATGACCATCATTGCTGTGAAGACAGATCCTTTGAATGGAAAATAAGAAACATTAACTGTTTGGTTGTAATTTAAAGGAATTAAAAACATACTTACAATAAGCATTCTTTAATCAAGCATCTGTTGAGCATCAGCTAAGTGCCCATCCCTACTCTATGGACTATCAAGCAAAACAGAATTTTTTGAAAAAGCACAAACCTTGTATTTAAGATGAAACATCTTCCCCTAAACACAAATAGCTCTACTGTCATGTAGAAAAGAATCAATGTCCTCAAGCACAAACAAGTGAAAAGTTGGGGGTGAGAGGTGCTGAGGAAAGAGCTGATTCACAACTGTGTAAATCAAGGAGGGCTTCTTGAAGGAGGTGGGAGTCACCCTGTGAGGGATGAGTGAGGTTGAATATGCAGAGGTGCAACAGTGCAGATAGCAGCACAGATAGAAGTTTGAATGTTTTGTCACACGTATTTCTACAACCAATATATTTAGCCTTTAACACTTTAGGGCAAGCTTTGTTTAAAAAAAAATCTTTTTTCAGAACTTCTAGACTAAAGCAGTGGTCCTCGAGGTGGGGTTTCCAAACCAGCATCATTAGCATCACCCAGGAACTCGTCAAAAATGCAAGTTCTTGGGCCACACGCCAAAGCTAATGATTCAGAAATTCTCTATGACTAAGTTCGAAAACCACAGGACTAGACCTCCTCTGACTCCTGCGTGGGTACGAATCTCCTCAGGAGCTCAATGAATGAGATTCCTGGACTCCAGCCCAGAGATTCTGATAGAGGACAGTTGAGGTAAGTCCTGAAATGAGCATTTTTAAATAAGCAACCCAGCTAATTCTGCTGCAGAGGGACCAGAGACGCCACTTTGAGAAAACCTGAGGTAGACTATTATGTCAGAATAGGGGATCAGGGAAAGAAAAAAGAAGAGACTCAATTAAAACAGAGAGGAAAGGAAGAAAAAGAAAGAGCAAAACAGCTCTATGTTTTCAGCATGAAAGCAGTCAGTAAGGAAAGGGTTTGATTCTGAATGCTCTGGAAAGAAAATTAGATCCAAAAAGCTGATACCTGAGTAACTCACACATTTCATAAAGTTTGATAGACAGGTTCCATGACGATTTTTTCAATAACCATAAACAATTCCCCCTTTATAACAGAGGTCTCTGAGTGTGACTCCTCTTGACATTACAAGTGTGGAGAAATTGCTCAAGTTCTTCTCCGCTTCACGCACAAGAATTCGATGAGCTGTTGCCATTTTTAAAAGACTGTCATTTATTGCCAGTGAGCCACGGGCGAGCTTAATGGTAGAAATTTCTCTTAAAAGTCTTGTCCTTTTTACAAAGCAAGATCAGGCTTAGCCATTTCCTCTCAGAGCTTCCTTACTTTTTCCTATAAACTTCCAGGGATAAAGATAGGAAAGATTTAGCATCTGAAAATAAAGTTCCTGCTCAGTGGAAGCTGCAACCTTTTTAGCAAGGTGAGGTTAATTATTAAGTTTAAGGTTGCATTTTATCCTCAAATCTTCCTCATTTTAAAAGAAAATTGAGTTACCCAGTTTAGGTCTAGGTATTGCAAACAGAGGATAAGAAACGGCGTTCCGGAAATCCTTAAGGATAATAGTGTCTGGGGTGTCAAGAGACAGTGTTCACGGAAAGCGCGTGTCGAGGTGTGGAGGAGCCAGCTCCTCTGTGGAGGGCTGGCGTCTCCGTGCTTCTCCTCAATCTCCAGTTTAGAATCGTGGCAAAGAGCAGAAGGCCGTCTAATCAAGCTGCTGTACCCTTTCCTGGATGTGTGATTTAGGCAAATTACGCAATCGCTTTCTGCTTCAGTTTTCTTAATCTGTACAATGGGCATATTAATTTTAATAACGTCATGAGGTTGCTGTCATAATTAAAAATGGTAATGCATACAAAGCACTTAGTAAAGGTCTGGCCCTTAATACACACTTAATAAAATATTATTTTTCTCCATAGAGCACAGCAGAGAATGCTTCTAAATAGATGTGGAACTTGCACTTGAACAATAAAGAAAAACAAGTATCAGTGAAAGTACTTTGAGAAATGGACCAGTCTATATCTAGGTAGTCAAGAATGCATTATAGGAGAAACCTTTAAGAACCTCAGAGAGAACCTTCGGCCTCTTTTTTTTAACGCTGCTTTGTTGGGATTTCTATTACAAAGTATTCCTGAAATGGTGTCTATCAAACTTCTAAGATTGTCTAGATTTGTATCTTGGCTCCGCCCTTAAGTGTGGGATCTCCACCAGACACTTGATTTCTCCAAAGCTCAGAGTCTTCATCTGTAAATGAGGATAAGAACTCTTTGTGACGCTTCAGTAAGCACCTGCTGCACATGGAGCCTCCGGAACCATATTTTGTTGCTGAGCTGTGCTGGCGAATTTTTGCTGTTGCTTCTTTCCCAGGGAGTGGATGGAGGAGACTGACGTGAATGCTGATCCCTGTGGATCTGCAGCACATCCCAAAGCAGGCACCGAAGGAGGAGAAATATCTTCAAAGCTTTCTGCTTTACCATTAAGATTCACGTGAGCTGTTAAAAGTTCCATTCCATGACATAGCTGGATCTTTTTATGTAAAAATGTTTTGATTTTTTAAATTAAATTACTTAAATTCTACTCTACTCCCCCAACAACCCCCTCCACTTCCATCTAACACTCCTCAAGTAAAAGTAATATCTCTTGGCTGTCCACTTACTCCCCTGGTGGGAGAAACATGCCAGATTTAGAAAATCTCGAGTCTTTCCTAGAGGAAAGTTCTATGTAAAAATCACATTTCACAACCATGCAACAGTGAATAAGTCTGGGGTATTAAAGCATTTGCTGGATCCCAAAGGATTTTCAATTCTCAAACTTTTCTTCTTCCCTCACCTTGTCCACACAACCACCAAAGATCCAATATAGTAAACACACAGGCTAGGAATTGAAAGCAGAAGGTGCAATACTAGGAAAGCCAGCACTGAGTAGAAATGAGAATGCTCTGCAGAGCGATTACACAACTCATACATTATTCAGTGTAAATTGCAACCAGAAAAATTGTGTTGAGATGTCTCCCACATTTCAAAGGTGCAGAGTTCTACTATAGAATTTGTAAATATTCTGAATAGGGCTCCAAGAGTTTGATAAAGTCACAGCTCAATCCTTTTTAAGGAAAAAAAAGACTCATCCCCCGTTTTTGTGTAATAAAACACTTTAACTTAGGCACTAAAATTCTTATCTTGGTCTTCAAATTCAAAAGCAAGATTTGTTCCTAGCTTATAAAGCAAATGGAGGTCTCCCAGTCTAATAAATTCAGAATATTGTGACTTACAACAAGCTTTATAAAAAAAAAAAAACATGTAACCATCAGAATGTCATAAAATATTACTTAAGATAAATTCCCAGTGACTTTTTCTTTCTTCACCTAAATAAAAGTCAAGCTAAGTTGATTTATAGACTCATATAGGAAACCTATGGGAAGGTTATAGGAAAAAAGAAATACTTCATGCAAAACAATTAGGAATCTTTTCCTTTGGTCTTCCCTTCATAAATAAAAATTGTACTTTAAAGTACCAAATGACAAAAAAAATATATTGTAGCAATAAATGCAATTGTGTAACCTATTAACCAGTTGAAGTAAGATTAAGGAGCATTTTTATATTTGGAACATAAATGCTTTTTTCACGGTATTACTTATAAGTGATGGTTATGAAATTGTCTAAGTATCACTCGCATAATAACCACTGGTCTCTTAAGGTTCTTTTCTCCATTCAAAGTTGATAGATAGATTAAGACAAACTTTCCAGTGATTTTTCCTTTCTTTTTATCATAGGCTTTGGAGATCTTTCTACTTTCAGAGAAGAATTCAAAGTAAAATCACATATCAACATGCAAACTAAAAATCTTCTTCCTTTTGCAAATAAATGAAAGTGTCATACTGGGAAATAAATGAAGCCAACTGATCCACAGGTTTAGAGAGCAAATTTTATCTTTTCCTTGGAAATTTAAATAACTATGACCATTACTCTATGTATTTTAGAGAAAAGACTTTTTTCTAAGGTTAAGTTTTTCCTAAGAGAAGATCATGGTGCAAACTTGGACTTGAGATCCTTTGTGGACAGGCTCTGCCTAAACCAGTTCAACCTGTGAAGGGGACCCCCACCTCTGCCAGTTCTGGCTCAGAGTCCACTGTCAGCACCCTGGGTAAAAAAGCAATGTGGGTCTTTCATAGTCTTAGATATTGCCTCCAAACAAGCTGTATCAGTTGGGTGAGAGAGATGGTTTTATATTTTCCATATTATAAAACTAAGACTTAATGACTTAAAAAAATAAGAGAAAGCCGAAGCATCCAAAGCAGAAAGGCAAACTGAGGATCTCTGTAACGTCCCCACACCCCCTACCAACAAACCTTATTCCATCCATCCCTTTCTCCATAGGCACTCGCTATTAAAGTTTGGTATATAAAAATCATTTAAGACTTTTGTGAACTATAATAGATATCTTTTGCACATATATATAATTTTATTTTACAAAACATGGAATCACACTATACATATGTTTCTATAAGTCCACATTGGAAAACGAAATTATAATTAGTTTTCCTGGGTGGAATTAGAAACTAAGAGAAAAATATTAGTTGAATGATCTTAATGATTTATTGGACTCAAGTTACAGCAATGGGATGATCCCTTTACACTATGGGAATTTGCCAAACATTGATAAGTCAAAAGACCAAAATGTTTCTATTCACTGCTTAGAGCACCCCTTCTTCAACAGAAAGAGCTGTGAACATGTATAAATGCTTGCACTCTGACCTCTCTGCCTCCCCATTCTAGATTCAGCACACACAATGCTCCTTCATTAATGCAACATTTCATAAGAAAGTGTAGTCATTAAAATCTGCTTATAGACTTATTCACTCTACTTGATTTGGGTTACACCTTGATTATGTTATAGCATCATTCAATTATAAAGATTACAATGACTGCCTTGAGATGTTGCTACATCATGATTTCAGAAATTACTCTCTTGTCACCTTGAAAGAGTTCTGTTTTCACCATCTATTTGTTGTCTAATCCTTAGTGTGGGCCATTTTTACAAAGCATTGATCTTGTCCCTGAAGTCTTGATTTTCCCTAATTTTATTTTCTAAGGTTAATCTTATCTTGTGTCCTAAGGGTGCCTTATGTTGCATGTGTGTGTGTGCATCTGTGTGCATGTAAGTTAGGCAATATGAAAGTTATATAGGTGGAAGTTAAGGGCCTCTCTTCTCTCAGGGAAGCTTAAAAAAACATTGAGAATGGATGTTGTCATTGCCTTGATCTTGGAAGATTCTGAGCTTACCAAGACTCACAGGATGATCTCTTTATTGTAGAAAATGACCAAAGCATATATCCCTAGTGTATTGGATCATAATGTCAAAAGACTGAGTGCTCTGACTTGCATACTATTTAAATATTAATAATATCATCAAATATATATGAAGCACCACTATGTACCAGGAACTGCAAATAAGCATTGGGGATACAGTGGTGAACAAGATAGGCATAATCCTTGCTCCCATAGTTTCCAGTACAGTGGAGAAGACAGCTGTCAAACAAGGATATACAGATATGAAGTGTGTTGCAAATGGTTAGGTAGTGGTGTTATGTAAGAAGATCTAAATCAGTTTCTCGGGTAGGGAATGGAATTCCATCATGAGATTAAACAAGCCAAACAAAGATGGGTAGGAAAAGGGAGAGATGTTAAATATTGCCTGGGACCTTGTAGTAAGATACCCATTAAGTTTCCTGTTATTTGTGGAAGTCAATGCTTCTAAGACATTGACTAACAAAATATTTTTATGACATTGGAGAACCTCTGGGAGTAAGATCTTATTGTTTCAACATGCTAAGAATGTAGACTGAGACTCTCAAAGCTCAAGATTACTGCTTCCGGCTCCAACCTGCCTGTCCAGGTGTCAATCATTTTATGCTTCTTGTTCATTCTCTCTCCCTCACACATCTCAGCAGGCATTATATGCTTTTCCTTGCCTCACTCTGACCACTTTTCCAGCTGCACACATTAAGCAATTCTCTGGAGTACACTGTTTCCCAAAATGTGATGTAAGTAACACTGGTAGAAAAATGATGATTTTCAACAGAACAAGGACAAATTTTAATACTTATGTATTTATATTTGTACATTCATTCTTTAAAAATGAATTCAATTACTACAAGTGAGTCAATTTTAAAAATATATTGATGAAATAAAAGTTAAATGTAATACAAAGTATGAGTAACATTGTTATATGGGGGAGGGTGTACTAAACTGTTTAACCTTTCTGTAACTCATATTTTTCTTCTTTAAAAAGAGAATAAATACCTGCTTCATTGACATTGAAAATGTCCTTAAGCCATATATGAGTGTCTGGCACAAATGTTGTTTTCCTTTTGCTCCCTTTTCTTACTGGCTGCACATTGACCTTTCCCTTGTCAATTCCTATCTGGCCTTTACTATTAAAAAATGACACTAGGGGGCGTGGGTGTAGCTCAATGGTTTGAGTGCCTGCTTCCATGTGCGAGCTTCCAGGTTCAATTCCCGGTACCTTCTTAAAAAAATGAAACCATAAAATATTAAAAAATGATTGTATTTCAAATAAAAATCTCCAGATAATCTTACTACTATAGTACACTTATCAAAAAATACATTAGATAGGTAGATAGAGAGTGATATAGATGTGGGCACATATATATGCCAGTACAAGAAGAAATGTTTAATAAAAGACTGGCAATCTTCTTTCTGCATTAAACATCATTAGGGAAGGAGAAAGAGAGATTTAATATTAGTCTG
This sequence comes from Dasypus novemcinctus, assembly GCF_030445035.2. NCBI lineage: Eukaryota > Metazoa > Chordata > Mammalia > Cingulata > Dasypodidae > Dasypus > Dasypus novemcinctus. The sequence goes on from NC_080675.1 coordinate 76,768,224, forward strand.
ATAAAGATGGCTTAATAGACTATGAGTTTATTTTGTTTAGTTCTAGGTTAAAAGAAGCAGGAAGAGTATAGACCATGAAAGTAGAATAAAGATTTCATTCTCAACTCCATCATCTACTAAGCATGTGACCCTGAGTGTATAAGTCAATTTTTCTGAGACTCCATTTCCTCATCTAATGATACTTACCTTCTCACAAGTTTGTTGAGACAGTAGAGGTAATGTCTGTGAGGCATGGAATGCTATACCTGGCTTATAGGAAATGCTAAAAATAATGATTAACACAGTTATTATTTTCAAACTTTAGTTATCTACTTCTGCACATGACCAAACTATGTAGATAGCTCGTTGCAACAAAATATATATGCTTTTACTCTTACTCTCCCAGTATCATCAGAGTTCAGTTCCAGATAACACAAGCAACTCTCGTTCTCTAAGCTGAAAAGGATTGTATAGAAGGAAATGGGTGCTCACAACATCACTGGAAGGCGGGAGCAGTAGAATCTAGGCTGAGCCATCAGAGCACTCATGCAAAATTGGCCCTACTGATGGAGATGCCACTCTACATAAAGAGGAAGCTGGGCAAGCAAGAGTTGGGCACAGCAACTCTTGACTCCAGGTAAACAGAATCCATCCAGGGTCTGGAAAAACCCGTGGCCATGATGGTTGGCTTCATAATAGGGTTACCAGGTAAAACAAAGGACAACCAGTTATATTTGAATTTCTAATAAACAATGAATACTTTTTAGATAAGTGTGTCTCTAACAATATTTGGGAGGTGCTTATGCTAAAAGAATATTGGTTGTTTGTTTGAAATTGGGATATACCTTGGCATTCTGTATTTAATTGGGTGCCCTAAATTATTCAACGTTTATCTGGAATTCAACCTTAACAAGGTTTCCTGTATTTTTAATACTACATCTTAACAACCCTACTCTGGAGGCACCCAAACACTATCGGGTTACCACCAGCAGAAGAGTGCCTTGCATAATGCCCCCTCTCTCCCCACTTAACTCAGTTTTAACTCAGGCCTCATGGGATTGCATCAAAGTGGTAGAAAATAAGTCACATCAGAAACATTGGCTGCAAAGACATCTGGGAGGACAAAATTTTTAGCTTTTCAGTCTCTCTGTAATGGGAAGACATGAAAGAAATATGAAGGAACAAGTAAACATTCACCAAAATAGCTGCACAATATTATATTGATTAATCACATTTGTTATTTATTTATTTAACAAATATTTCTAGTTGATCTATTACCTGCCAGACACTATACCCATTGGAGATGCAGCATTAAACAAAAAGGACAAAGCCTCTGTCCTCATAGAGCCATAGAGCTTATACTCTAGGGGAGAAAAAAAATGCAATTAACAAAGAAAAAGAATTGTATAAGTGCTTAAAGTAATAAATAGACATGTCAGGTTTTAATTCATGATGGTACCCAGTTTAGAATAGCATATAATGCATGTATTTTACCATGTGGAAAGTCTAATGCCCTATTGTCCTTTGCATCCCTAGAGAATCAGGACAAGCTGACCAGGCCCCTAGCCAGACATACTGAAGAAAGACAACTGCTCAGATGCCAGAGACTAAATATAAGCTGCATCTGACATAGGAATCACCAGAGATCTAAGACTAAGAAAGCCCAAAATGGTTAAATCCAAAGGAAGATGAGCACAGTTTGTTTGTTTGTTTGTAGGAGGTACCAGGGATTTAATCCCGGACCTCGTTCATGGGAAGTAGGCACTCTCAACCACTTGAGCTCTATCTGCTCCCCACAGTGTTTTAGGTAACTGAAACTACCAAGCACATGGCCTGGTGTCCTGACAGGCACTGGGCTATAAACAAGACCATAGCAAGTCCCAGGGAAGCCATAGCAGTGGTTGGCATGGACTAGTGATGCAGTACTTCCATATAGAGGCACTCAATCAAATGCTGAAGGTTGCAGACAACTATATCAAATAGGCATAGGTTGAGATATACAATCTACTACTTTGTGTGTCTATGGACAAGTTTTTTAACCTCCCATATCCTTGGATTCTTCATATGGAAAATAGGGTTAATGATGTCTACCTCATAAGGTTGTTGTGAAATTTTGCACAAGTGCCTGGTATATAGAAAGCACACATAAGCACTTCATAATCCCAAATAAGATCTACTGAGCATTAACTCTGTTGCACGTGCTTTACAATAGCACCACAAGAGAGGTAACACTATTATTCCTATTTGGAAGATGCAGAAACTGAGACACAGAGAGGATTAATAAATTGCTGAGGTCACATATCTAGTAGGTGGCAGAGCTGAGTCTTGAACCCAGGATCTGGACTTGTAGAGTCCATATTTAGCCACTAGGTGCGACACTTTGATCATGAAAGCTAAGGGTAGGCAGAAGAATTAGGAGATAAATCAGTAGATTTTAGACCAAGTGAAACTAGGATCATTAAGTGATCTACTAGACCTTTTTTTTTTAGGAAGATAACCTTTGCATCACTCTAGTTTCAAGTTAATTTTCATTCTTATTTCTGAAGACTCACAGGTGTTACCCAGTATACCCGCACAGTGAAAGGTTTTAATTGGGGTGTGATTATAGAGTGACTGGAAGGAATTCTGACCTGCCCAGTAATACATGAATCCTGATTTAGTCCATAATCACCCCTCCCCCTGCTGCTTCTAAAGAAGATATACATCCCCCAAAAGAACAATGAAAAGGAACGTGCAATTTTTTGTTATCTGCTCTTGGATGCCAAATCCCCAAGAAGAGACCCCTGATAAAGAATGGGCCAAAGCACACAACCTGAACTAGAGGACAAGGGATCTCCTTCCTCCAACAACCAAACATGAATTTCTCTCTACACTTGACTCAGCTATGGGAAAAAGAAGAGACAAAGAGAATGAACAGGCAGGCTCTTGAGGACAGACCTTGAGATGCCTAACCTCTCCTGTCATCCCCTCTGTGACAACCAATACCCAGTATCTTCCTAGAAAATGGGAGTCCAGCTGTGTCCTAGAACCTGGACCCATGCATGGCAACTTCTCCCAGTAAGGGACCGTGAAGTGGCTGGCTTCAGAGGAGAGCAGGGCCTTGGACTCCTTCCTCTAAGGGCAATAGTCATCAAATCTACTCTGTCCTCTTACTTCTGCTTTAATCTGTTGGTCTTCCTAGAAATTAAATGGAATCATTTTGGTATTCTCTGCCCAAGTTAAGAAAGACTTCTTTATTCACTTACTGTACATACACAAAAATTAACTGTAAGGCATTGTGCTGATCACAGTGAAAGACACAAAGATATTGTAGCAGTTAGGTATTATTTATGAATTCCAAAAATAGATATTGTATAATGTTTGTAAACTGGTCTGTTCCTCTGGGCATAGTAGATTGTATTATCTTCAGAGGTTTCACTTTTGCTTGATTAAATTATGATTAGGGTTTTGATTGGGCCATGTCAGTAAGGCATTGAGTTCCTGCCCCCTTGGTGGAAAACTACACAGCAGAGGAGTTAGTTAGAGTTTTTGAAGCTGGTGCTCCAGAAAATAAATACAAACGAGAAGAACACTGAGGAATAGAGATGGCTCGATAGACATGGCAGAAGCCCAGGAAGACAGAGAGTCTGATAGTCTGCAGCTGACCTTGTGAAGAGAACAGAGCAACTGAGCCCAAAGAGAGATGAGCTCCAGGAGAGAGATGAGATTTATCCCAGCCTACAATTGTGGTTAGAAGAAACTGGGGCCACAGAGCCTTAGGAGAAAGAAGGCTGAACCCTTGCAGACATTGGCAGCCATCTTGCTCCAACACCTGGAAACAGACTTTGGTGAGGGAAGAAACTTAAACTTTATGGCCTGGTAACTGTAAGCTTCTACCCAAATAAATACCCTTTGATAAAAGTCAATGTATTTCTGGTATTTTGCATCAGTACCCCTTTGGCTGACTAATACAAATATATAGATGCATTCGTCCTCAATTGCAAGGATTTCTTGGTTAAGTGATGCATATAAAACAACACGCAAATAATTACAACATTAAGCAGGACATGATAACTGCTGGGAATGATACAAAATAAGAGCCATGACAACATCCTGGGACTAATCATGTCTAACTGGGAAGATAGGCGAAGTCATCACAGCAGAGCTAGTCCCCTGGCACATATCCCCTCAGCACCCACAGTTTCTGGACTTACTGACAGCATCCTACCAGAAGCTCCTACAATGCTGCACCTGAAACATTTCTCTCAGCCCATGCATGAGGCATGTCTAAACTTCAGGGGTCTGAATTGCAACCTACAGTTAATGACAGGTGTTGGAGGATAAATACCTCACTTCCCTCCCTTTCAGGGGTACAATTACCTCACTTCCCCAATGGGTTTGGGTCCCAGTTGCCTACAGCATAACTGCCTCTATAATATACCCTTTATTGTCTTCCTTTCCTTCTCTGCCTCACCTCCTTCCTCTCCTACTGAAGCTTGCTTGGATCTCCTCCCAAAGAAACTACTTGGACTAAAATCCCTGTCTTGGGATCAGCTTCTGGAGGACTGAATCTAAGAAAGCATCACTGAGGAAGAGGCATATAAGATGGATTCTGAGCAGGGGAAAACGTATATAGGCAAAGATGTTAAACAAGAGGTCTTTCCTTCAGACTGAATATCAGGACAGAGTTACAGAGCTGGAGAGAGGCTGGATGAGAATTTTCATGGGGAAATGGTGGAAGGAGAACACAGTAATATAAATGGGATCAGTAGAGGATCCTTAATGCTAGACAAAGAGTGAAAACTTGATTCCACAGGCAATGAGAGTCATTGGAATTGTTTGCCCTGTGAAGCAACTTAGTCAAAGCAAGATGGAAGAGGGAGAAATCTTCAGTTGAAGAGCTTGGTTAGGAGCCTTGAAGCAAATGGAGCAGAGGGATTAGAAAATAATAAATGGATGGCTGAAATGTTTTTTTTTTATTTATTTTAAAAGATTTGGTAGTTAATTAGAGGTCAACAATAAAGGTCCAATGATACCATTGACATTTCAGGCTTATTATGAGAAGTAAAACTAAACAGTATGGGAGGATTCACTCATGGATGAAAAGGAATTCAGAGACTCTCAGATGCTGATGGATTGCCCAGATGAAGTTTTGCAGCCGATAGCAAAAAATGAGAAGCAAACTATGGGGAAAAGTTAAGGCTGGATATCAAATTTGAGACGATATCTGCTTAGAGGGATAAATTAAAACCAAGGAATATCAAAAATCTCCCTGGAAGAGTATAGAAGAAAAGATTAAAGGTCGAAAGTAAATCCCTATGGAATTCTCACCTTTACATGGTGGAAGACGTGATGGTGAGAAACAGTGGCAAAATTGGTGGATGGAGAACCAGCACAGTACAGGCTACAGAAGTCAGAGGAGAAAAGAGATTCAAAATACAAGGGTAAAAGAAAATCAAACTCATCACACGCTAAACAGATCAGATGAATGGGCCTTAACAAAAGCTCTCTGTCTTCACAAAAGGGAGGTCAAGTATAACTGAAAAGAATGACTCTTTGTTTCATTTTATTCCTAAATATTTTTTATTTTAGTTGCTATTGTACATGGAATTTTTTCTGACTTTCTCCTCAGATTGCTCATTAGTAGTGTAAAGGAATGATATTGATTTTTAATCTTGTATTCTGCCATTTTCCTGAGATCATCTTTAAGTTCTAAAAGGTTTTTGTGGATTTTTCAGGATTTTCTAGGTATAGGATCATATTATCAGTAAATAATGAATGTTTTACTTCTTTCCTTTCCTATTTGGGTGCGATTTATTTCATTTTTTTGCCTTATTGTTCCAGCTAGAACTTCTAGCCCCATATCGAATAACAGTGGGGACAGTGGGCATCCTTGTCTTGTTCCTGAACTCAGTGGGAAAGCTTTCAGTCTTTCTCCATTGAGTACAATGTTAGCTGTGGGATTTTCATGTATGCGCTTTATCATATTGAGAAAGTTTCCTTCCATTCCAATCTTTTGTAGAGTTTTTATCAAGAAAGGGTGCTGTATTTTGTCAAACACATTTTCTGCATCAATTGAAATCATCATATGGTTTTTCTTCTTCAATTTATTAATATGATGTATTACACTGATTGATTTTCTGATGTTGAACCACCCTTGCATACCTTGCATATAAAGCCCCACTTGATCATGATGTATAAACTGTTTTACATGTTTTTGAATTCAGTTAACAAGTATTTTGTTGAGGATTTTTCCATCTACATTCATTAAAGAAATTGGCCTGTAATTTTCTTTTTCCATAATATCTTTATTTGGCTTTGTATTAGGGTGATGTTAGTTTCATAGAATGAATTTGATAGAGTTCCTTCCTGTTCAGTTTTTTTGGAAGAGTTTGAGCAACATTAGTATTAGATCTTCTCTAAATGATTGGTATAACTCACCTGTGAATTTTTCTTTTTTTAGAGCAGTTCTATATGAAGTCTTGTCAAAGATTGGCAGGAGGGAAAGAGGAGTGTTAAGTCACAAGGGAATTGCATAGATCCAGCACTTATCTTGCAGCAGCCAGTGGTGTGGACAGTGTTGCAGAGTGTGGGAATAGAGGTTGTACATGAGAATATTCACGATGGTGTCTTTGATACTCCCATCACTATTTTCTGCTGCCACTGTGGCTTTGGTGAGAGCTCCAGGAAGCTGGACTTTTTGTTTTGGGGAGGTTTTTGCTAACTGTTTCCATTTCTTAATTTGTGATTGGTTTATTGAGTTATTCTATTCCTTCTAGGGTCAATGTGGTATATTCATGTGTTTCCAGAAATTTGTCTATTTCATCAATGTTGTCTAGTTTGGTGGCATAGAGTTGTTCATAGTATCCTGTTATGATCACTCTTATTTCTGCTGGGTCAGTGGTAACAGCAGCCTTCTCATTTCTAATTTTATTTATTTGCATCTTCTCTTTTTTTTTCCTTTGTTAATCTAACTAAGGGCTTATCAATTTTGTTGTTCTTCTCAAAGAGCCAACTTTAGTTCCATTGATTTTCTCTATTTTTTTTATTCCCTGTTTCATTTATTTCTGCCCTAGTTTTTATTATTGTTTTCCTCCAAAAGTTATGGGACACAGCAAAGGCAGTGCTGAGAGGGAAATTTATAGCCCTCAATTCTTATATTAAATAAGAAAGAGTTAAAATCAAAGAACTGAACACCTGGAGGATTCAGAAAAAGAACAGCAACTATTCCCCTTCTTGCCTCCATGGTTTCTGATGAAAGATTGGCACTTAGCCTAATTGAGGCTCCTTTGTAAGTATGCATTGCTTTTCTCTTTGCTGCTCTCAAAATCCTCTCTTTATCTTTGGCCTTTGACAATCTGAATAGCAGATATCTCAGAGTAGGTCAATTAGGATTCTCTTTGGTGTACATTATCATTCTTAAATATTAATATTCATGTCCTTCACAAGGGTTGGGAAATTTTCAATCATTATTTCCTCAAATATTCTTTCTACCCATTCCCATTCTCTTCTCCTTCTGGGATACCTATAATGCATATGTTTATGCATTCCATATTGTCATTCTATTCCCTGAGACCCTGTTCAAAGGACATGTATTCAGAAAACTACAAAATATTGCTAAAAGAAAACTATGATCTAAATAATTAAAGGATATACCATATTCATGGATTGGAAGACTAAATATTATTAAGATGTCAATGCTACCCAAAGTGATATACAGAATTAACACAATTCTGAGTTTTAAATTCCAATATTCTTCTTTGTAGAATTGGAAAAGCTAATTATCAAATTTATCTGGAAGGGAAAGGGTCCCCAAATAGTCAAAAATATCTTTAAAAAGAAGAATGAAGTTGGAGGACTCTCAATTCCAGGTTTAAACTATATTATATAGGTATAGATGTAAAAACAGCTTGGTACTAGCATAAAGAGAGATTGACCAGTGAAATCAAATTGAGAGTTCAGAAATAGACCCTCATATGTATGGTCAAGTGATTTTTTTGAAAGTGCTGTCAAACCCACTCAACTGGGTCAGAACAGCCTTTTCAACAAATGGTACTAGGAAAACTGGATACCTATATCAAAAAGAAAGAAAGAGGACCCAAATCTCAAACCTTACACAAAACTTAATTCAAAATAAACCAAGGACCTAAATATAAAAACTAGAACCATAAAACTCCTAGAAGAAAAATGTAGGGAAACATCTTCAAGATCTTGTGGTTGATTGTGGTCTCTTGGACCTAACACCAAAACACAAGCAATAAAAGAAAAAATAGAGAAAATGGGACTGCCTCAAAATTAAACAGTTTTGTTCTTCAAAAGATTTTGTCAAGAAAGTAAAAAGGAAGCCTACTCAATTGGAAAAAAGCTTGGAAACTATATATCTGATAAGGAATTGATCTCCATGTTATATAAAGAGATTACACAACTTAACAACAAGTTACAAGCAACCTAATTTAAAAATGGGCAATATAATTGAATAGGCATTTTTCTAAAGTGGAAATCCAAATGGCCAAAAGACTCATGAATAGATGGTCAACATCACTAGCTATTAGGGAAATGCAGATAAAAACAATGAGATATCATCTCACACCATATAGACTGGCCATTATTTTTAAAATTTGGCCCAGTGGTTAGGGCGTCCACATGGGAGGTCTGCAGTGCAAACCCCAGGCCTCCTTGACCCATGTGGAGCTGGCCCATGCACAGTGCTGATGCACGCAAGGAGTGCCATGCCATGCAGGGGTGTCCCCTGCATAGGGGAGCCCCACGCGCAAGGAGTGCACCCCGTAAGGAGAGTCACCCAGCGCGAAAGAAAGTGCAGCCTGCCCAGGAATGGTGCCGCACACACGGAGAGCTGACACAACGAGATGATGCAACAAAAAGAAACACAGATTCCCATGCCACTGACAACAGAAGCAGACAAAGAAGAAAACGCAGCAAATAGACAGACACAGAGAACAGACAACCGGGGTGGGGAAGGAGGGGAGAAAAATAGATAAAAAATAAATCTTTAAAAAATAAAAACTACAAGTGCCAGAGAGAATGTGAAAAAACAGGAACACTCCTTCACTGTTGGTGGGAGTGTAAAATGGTGCAGCCTCTATTGAAGACAATATAATGGTTCCTCAGGAAACTAAGTATAGAACTGCCATATGATCCAGGAGTCTTGCTACTAAGAAAATATTCAGAAGAACTGAAAGCAAGGATGCAAACAGATACTTGCTCACTGATGTTCATAGTAGCATTATACACAATTGCTAAAAGATGGAGGCAAACTAAGTGTCTGTCAACCAATGAATGGATAAACAAGGCATATATTCATATGATGGAATATTATTCAGTTTTATGAAGAAATTAGTAGCGGAAGCACATGACAACATGGAGGAACCTTGACAATATTACATTGAGTGAAATAAGCCAGACAGAAAAGGATGATTATTTTATGGTCTCACTGATATAAACTAAATACAATGTAGATTTATGGAGTTGGACTATGAAGTGAAGGTTGGTGGGAGATGGAATGTGAGATGAGAAGGCAGAAGCGATGCTGCATGTATGTAGAATGTTTAATAAGGTCAAATGTAAATATGTGGTAATGGTTGGACTTGATGGTAACACATTATAATGAATTTAACAAATGTTGTTGATTTATGGATGTGGTTGAAACAAGAAGTCTAAGAAGATTATTGCTAGTTGTAGGACAGTTGGGGGAAATAACTAAGTATATATAACTGCTTTTGGACATAAATGAGGATTGTGGTTAACAATATAAATACAGGAATATTCTTCTACTGCACGGTGTTAAGAATGTGGTTCTACATGGGAAAAATATAACTAATGTAAATTATGGACTTTAGTTAACAACATTGTAATGTTCTTGTAGCAAAAGCAAAATTGGTATTATATTAAAGCTAAAGGTAAAAAAAGAATATGGGATTTGGTTTTGTGAGATGAGAATGCAATTAAGCATTTTTTTCTTTTCATTTTTTTCATTTATAAGGAGACCTCAACTATGTTTTTTAGTTAATCTGTGTTCATTGTATATGTTTCTGAACACTAGAGGAACAACTGAGTTAGTTGGAATTAGATAAAAGTGCCTGAAAAGAACTTTTTAGGAGTACTGTTTTTGTAACTTGTTGAGTACTTTTTTCTGTTATTTTATTTCTTTGAATTTTTTTTAGGAGATACCAGGGATTGAATCTAGGACCTCATACATGTGAAGCAAGTGCTCAACCACTAAGCTATACCCACTCCCCCATTTCTTTGAATTTGAAATAAAGTTATTTTTTAAAAAAATAACTCTTTATTAAAGAGACAAATGTGAACTGGAGAGCAGGCAGTGAAGATGTTAATACATCATGCACATAGCATTCTCTTAAAATTTTTGAGGGTAACAAAAGAGAAGAGAAAATCCACCCAGGGTCTCTAAGAGGCCAAAATACCCAAAGAAGATTCTATGTGGTATGCACAGGCTTATGTGTGTGAGAGAGAGACAAAGAGACAGAAAGACAGACAGACAGAGACTGGAGAGAACAAAACAGGTTTATTGGCAAAGATGGAGGAACTGATAGAGAAGAGATTGAGAGAAAGACTGAGAAAATAAAGTGCCAATGCAATAGGAAATATTCACCTTGGGGAAGAGGAATAACTCCTCTCCTGAACAAGAGAAAAGGGACACTGACCTGGAGAACAAGACACGTTGAGAATATACCGTGACCAATGGCGGTGCAAGGATACATTGAGAACTCATTATCCACAGAATTCTAGAATTCATTACCTATTTTTTTTAAGGGTGTAATGGAAATGGTTTGGGGTAGCCACCAGAAGGAATGTTACTCAGGAGGTACGCTATGAAAGAGAGGATCATTGAACCACAGTGGGGCCCTAACTGAGACTATGTGAATACATTTGCAGCAAATTTAGTCACACAGGATTGTGTTCTCCAGGATGGATGATTCAGATCATCAATAACAAAAAACAAACAAAGAACAACAAAAAAAACTACCCAGAAATGAAACCACTTGGAAATTAATACTATGCAGCCAATAAAAAGAATAAGATGGAAGGACTGGGGGAAGATAGTGGAGTAGGAAACTCCAGGAATCAGTCCCATCACCAGATTAACTATTAAACAGGCAGGATCAGTCTGGGTCATCTATTTTTAAACTCCAGATCTAGTAGGACACTATATAACAGTCAAGGAAGAATAGAAGGAAGAGGCTGGTAAATCACAGTAAATACTAGTAAAATGCATTCCCTGAGCAGTGGCTACCAGTGTCCATTCCACAATATCATGCCAGACAGTAGTGAGGTATCAAACTCTGGCCCTTAGAACAGCTTGCTGGTGCCAGGGTGGAATGTAAAAACCTAATTCTCTAAAATTTATAGGGGCACAGTCCCATCACCAAACAATGCTTTTGATTAGCTCATTCAGATCACTGGGAGCCCAGCTCTGAGGATGGTCGTTGTTCCAACAGGCCCCTTGCAAAAGTGGTAGAGTAAACTTAAGACTTCCTCAAAAGTCTTACATATAAAACAGTTAAAGGGCTACATTTATTGGGCAAATAACAAATCAAGAAAATGTAGCTTGAAAGAGCCATAGGAGAAGCTCCTGGTACCCTTGCTGGCTGGCCCAGGGCTGTGTGGCACAGGTCCAGGCTCACGTCATGGGTCCCTGGCTTTATTCCAGCCTGGATAGACTGACCTAGGAAACTCCTCTCCTGCTTGTCCCACTTCCAGAATTTGCCCTCCAGGCAAAAGCAGCTTGAGACACGGAGAGCTATATAAAAAATGTGGAGCAAAGGTTTACCTGCTTTAAGTCCTGCAGTGGAGCACTAGGAGCAGAAGTTCTAGAGTGGGTTCATTCAAATTCCTGTAATCAGGGAACTCTGAAGGCCACTGACAAGCACAAGTCCAGGATAAGACACAGGCCCAGAAAAGACAGGCAGAACCTTCCACTTGCTTTTGCCTTGGCCTGACCTTCTTGATAGGAAGGCTAAACTCTGAAGAAAAGCATTAACCAATGCAAAGCCAATTAGCAAAGACTATGAACGTGGTTTTTGGGGTTTTTTTTCCATTAGTTTCTTTGGTTTTGTTAGCTACTGGTACTCAAGAAAATCTCAGTCACATTACAAACTGGATACAAACTCACACAGACTGCTGAGGGATTAAATAGTCTATTTTAAAATATTAAAATGTACAGTGTGCAACAAAAGAGTATAAGGCAAAAAAAAAAAGCAACAGAAATTATGGCTCATCCAAAGGAAGAAGATAAACATCCAGAAAATATCAATAAAGAAGATCGGACTATGAATATACTTGGCAAAAGACATGGAAATGCATATCCAAGAAGACCATCAGATACCAGACAGGATAAACATGAAGAAAAGTACACCCTGGAACATGGTGGTCAAAAGTTCGAATGCAAAGAACAAAGAGTTCTAAAAGCTGCAAGAGAAAAGCAATGTGTCATGTACAAGGAAGCCCCAATTAGATTAACAGCCTATTTCTTGTCAGAAACCATGGAGGCCAGGAGGCAGTGGGCGGAACTACTTAAGGCATTGAGAGGAAACAACTGTCAACCAAGAATTTTATATCCAGTGAGACTTTCTTTCAAAAATGAGGGAAAGATTAAGCCATTTCCTGATAAACAAAGACTGAAGGAGTTCGTTATTACTAGACATGCCCTAGATGTTAAAGGGAGTTCTTCAGACTAAAAGTTCACCACACAGTGGACCAAAGTGGCATAAAGAAATTAAAACCTCCAGCAAAAATTGAGTAAATTACAAATACCAGGGTTATTGTTTTGTATTTTTTTGATGTGTGACTCCACTTCTTACTTTTTACAGGCACTAAAATTCAAATCCATAAAAAGTAATAATAAATCTATGATTTTGAACATACAATGTACAAAGATATAATTTGTGACAAGTACAGAAAAAAGGTACAAGGGTGGGGGATATATGAGCAGTGTATGTATATGCTATTGAAGTTAAGTTGGTATCAAATAAAAAATGATTTATAAATTTAGGATTTTAAATTTAAGCCTCATGGTAACCACAAAGAAATATACGAAAAATATATCAAGAAAGAAATGAGAAGGGTCTCAATATGGTACAATAAAAAATATCAAATAAATATGAAAGTAAGCATTAGTGGAAGTTAGAGGGCTCATACTTCCTGATCTTAAAACTTATTGCATAGCCATAGTAATCAAAACAGCAAGGTACTAAGACAAGGACAGACATATAGACTAATGGACTCAAATTGAGAGTTCAGAAATATACCCTCATGTTTATGGCCACCTGACTTGACAAGTATGCCAAGGCCACTCATTTGGGAAAGAATACTCTCTTCAACAATGGTGCAGGAAAAATTGGATCCATGTGCAAAAGAATGAAGGCGGACCCTGCCTCACACTATGACAAATGAACTCAAATTGGATCAAATACTTAAAATAGAAGAACCAAAATTATAAATCCCCTAAAAGAAAACATAGGCAAGCATCTTCAGGACATTATGTTGGGCAATGGTTTCTTAGATTTTGCACACAACAATCAAACAACAAAAGAAAAAATAGATAAATGGGACCTCATCAACATTTAAAACTTTTGTGCCTCAAAGGACTTAATCATGAAAGTAAAATGACAACTTACACAATGGGATGAAATATTTGGAAACTACACATCTAGTAAGTGTTTAATATCCAGAACATAAAGAAATCCTAAAACTCAGCAACAAAAAAACAACCAATTTAAAAATGAGCAAAAGCCTTGAATAGACATTTCTTCACAAAAGACATAAAAATGGCCAAAAAGCACATGAAAAGTTGCTCAACATCATTAGTCATCAGAGAAAGGCAAATCAAAACTACAATAGGATACTATTTCATGCCCAAAAGAATGACTACTATTTAAAAAATGGAAAATTACAAGTTGTTGGAGAAGATGTGGAGAAATAGCAACAGCCATTCATTATTGGTGGGAATGCTAAATGGTACAGCCACTGGGGAGGACAGTTTGGCAGTTCTACAGTATTCTTAAATATAGAATTGCCATATGACCTGGCAATCCTACTACAAGGTATATAACAAAAAATCTGAAAACAGGAACTTGAACAGGTATTTGCACACTGATATTCATAATGGCCATATTCCCAAATGCTAAATGGTGGAAGCAACACTAGTGTCTATCACCTGATAAATGGATAAACAAACTGTGAGAAAGATAGATTAGATAGGTAGATAGATAGATAGATAGATAGATAGATAGATAGATAGATATTATTATGCCTTTAGAAGGAATGAATTCCTAATACATGCAACATGGAAGAGACTTGAAGACATCATGTTATATAAATAAGTCAGACACAAAAGGACAAATATTATCTCACTAATATGAAATAATTAGAATAAGTAAATTCATAGAGTCAGAATCTAAAATAGAGGTTACAGTGAGGGGCTGGGGTGGGGATAGGGACTGGGGAGTCAATGCTTTAACTGAACAGTGTTTCTATTTGGAATGATGGAAAAGTGTTGGTAATGGATGATGGTGATGGTACCACAACACTGTGAACATTATTAATAGCACTGAAATATATACATTTAGAAGTGGTTAAATGGGGACATTTTAGGTTGTATATATGTTACTAGAGCAATTTTTTTTTAATTAGACTGTACAACACAGAGAAAACTAATGTAAACCATGGCTTATCATTCATAGTGCAATAAAAATGTATTCCTCAATTGTACCAAAGGTCACATATTAATGCAACCTGTTAACAATAGGGTGGTAAATGGGAATTCTGTATTTTATGCATAATTTTTCTGCACATTTACAACTTCTCTAATAAAAAATTTTCTTAAAAAGGAATAAGATAGGCTACTCTTAGTATTAAACTCTAAAAAGTGGGTGAAGCAGAACATTATGTAGCACATGATTTTCATTTTCTTTTTCTTTCTTTTACTTTTTTAATTTTTTAAATACTTTAGATTACATAAATGTTACAGAAAAAATATGGGGGATTCCCATATGCTCCCTCCCTCCCTTTCCCACACTTTTCCACATCAACAACATCCTTCATTAGTGTAGTACATTTGTTACAATTGATGAACACATATTGGAGCACTGTCACTAAGTGTGGTTATTGTTCACATTACAGTTTACGCTCTGTCCCACCCAATTTTGTAAGTTATGAAAAAATACATAATGGCCTGTATCCTTCATTGCAATGTCATTCAGGACAATTCCAATGTTTCGGTATTCAAAAGCAGAGAAATTTTAAAAAGCAGAACTCTGTTGCACATGCATATACACAAGAAGAAAAGAGAGAGAAAAAAATGTCCTTTATCCCTTTCATTCCATCTCCTGTTTTAGTTTACCTGGCTGCTAAGGCAAATATCACACAATGGGTTCACTCAACAATAGGATTTTGTTAGCTCACGGTTTCAGAGGCTACACGCCTTACTTTCTCCCTAGGTTGTTAAAGTAACACAGTCCTTGGGGTTCCTGGGCTTGCATCTCTGTTTCCTACCACATGGCAATGTCCTCTCTTTTCTCTTCTGGATTGCCACTGACTTCTGACTTTGACTCCTTCCCATTGCTTTCTCTTACTATGTCTGAATTTGTTTGTTTAAGAAAAAATAAGCTAAAAGAACATCTTCAAGAGATCCTATTTACCAATGGGTTCACCTGCATAGGACAGGCATTTAGATATGCATTTACAACATGTCTAAGTCAGAGTACATAATTGAACTCACCACACCCTGTGTTTTAGTCAGCCAAAAGGGCTGTTGATGCAAAATACAGAAATCTGTTAGCTTCTGTAAAGGATATTTATTTGGGGTAAAAGCTTACAGTTACAAGGCCCTAAAGAGTCCAACTCAATATTACTTTTCTCACCAAAGTCTTGCCACATCTTGAAGCAAGATGGTACTGATGTCTATGAGGGTTCAGCTTTCCTCTCTTGCTGAAGGATCCATGGGTCCAGCTTCTTCAGATCTCAGCTGTAGGCTAGAGGGCTCATTTCTTTTCAAACATTACTAGCTGCTCAGTGCTCTGGTTTCTTCAAACTATCAGGCAAATGTCTTTTCTCTCTCCCGGGCCCCAGGATCAAGTTTCTCCTCTTGAAGACATCATGTTATAGAGTGCTTCTATTCCCATGTATCTTCTCCTGTGTATCTTCTTTCATGTCCTCTTTGATTGATTGTTTCTATAGCCCACCAAAGGGGTGGGAACTCAACTTGCATGCCCTAATGACATGGTCAAATCAAAACCCTATTCTCGATTTAATCAAGTAAACGTAAAGCCTTTGAATATAATCAGTCAAAGGTATCATACCCAGAGGAACAGATCAGTTTAAAAACATAATCAAGATCTCTTTTTGGAATTCATAAATAATATCAAACCTTCAAATTAGTGGAGTGTGGATATTTTGGCATCACCACATAAAAATTATAAACATGCAAAATGACCAATACTATCTAGGAAAATATTTGCTCTATACTGTATGTGTTCCACTCTAAGGATTACAAAGATCCAAGGCAGATAAAGGGTGTGAGAGCAGGAGTGGATGGAGGATGGAGACCAAGAGAGAAAATGACTCCCAGGAGACCATTGGAGCTATATCAGGCACTGAAGACCCTATGGGAAGAAGAAAAAAATGTCTAGATCAGATTCAAAGTCTTCTTCTCATTAGCTTTTTGTATTATTGATACCTTCAATACATGGACTAAACCTATAAACCCCCCACCATTGCAGGGCTTATTGGTTAATTTTCATTTATGTACAATTTATGAATACGCACACTTATACACACACATGATTTTTATTGATGGTTATCTCTGGGAGATAAAATTGGAGGGAGAAAAAGAAGTGAGAGATTTTTACCTTGTTTTTCATCCACATCAAGATAAAAGAAGAAAAAGTGGTAGGATTATAAATGGCTTTTAGTTTCAATTTTACACACTTCTGTAATTTAGAGGTTATCTGTAATAAATATGCATTTCTTTTGTAATCAGAGAAAAATTATTAAATTACTAATTGCATTGACCAGCTCCCCAAGAAAAGAGAGCCTGAGGCAAATTTTGCAGGGGTGGTGAAAAAGGGAGAGAGGCTGGAAAGATGGGAGTATCTATCCAGGGTGTCTTTTTAAAGCTGGCCACCAGTAAGTACAATTGACTGCTTACTCTCCCAGGACCATCCTGAAGGAAGCTATATAAACTGAGTGCCCTGATGGAATGGAGAATAATTTAGCTACCAGTTCCTTTCTCCCACGGGTCAAAGTGTCATCCCACAAGGATTTTGGTCCCCTATACATCCATGGTGTACATGGGTGGCAATAAGAAAATCCCACATCATCTACTGCCTCAGCATCAACCCAGCCCCAGAGCAGCAGGCCAGAGTTATAGGGCACAGGTAGGAGGCAAGGGGTTGACTGCTGATGCATGAAGTGGGTCTGAACTCATCTCTGGGTGGGGCTGAGATAAAGGAGTCTGGAGACAAGCAAGGGCAAGAAGACCCCTCACTTGTCGGATGCGCCAAATGAAATAACTCACCAGGGATGACCCTACCTTCAGGTGGCCCCACATATCACACCAAGAAAATCATCATGAAATAGTCTGAAGCATCCCCATAAGTGGCTTCCAAACTAAAAAGAACTTTCTGTGGTGAAAAACTAGTGCCTCATACCAAATAACAAGGAAGCTGGATTTACAGAGGTTCCAAGTGAAACAAATCTGAATGACCTAACAGCCAGGAAGCCTTGTCATTATCAGTGCGGCAAAGGGAAGGGCTCTTCTAGTTCGTTCAAGGTTCTCTTAGGAACATTCTATAAAGACGTTTTTAGCTGTTTTAATTTATTTTTACATCTCAACTGCTATGAAGCCCTAATTATAAATGTAAAGAGCTTTGTATACATGTTTACAAAATGTGTGTTGAAGAGGCAGAGGCGACTATCTCAAAATGAGATGCTCAAAAGCTTTCTAGGCACTGCCCTGGAAGGGAGGCAACATGTGAGAAAGAAACCTGTTTACCTGCCATAAGACCACCACTGGCACCAGGAAGAACTCAGGCCCGCTTATGTGTTGTTTAAAGGAAGAAAAGCAAATGTACTTGACTTCAGTGTCTCTATAGTCACCAGCTCTATGTTTATTTTTTTTTTTAATCTCCATACTGTTGAATGCATTTTGAACAGGGACTGATGAAAAGGTAGGTGACACTTTCCCACAATATTTAAAGTAAATATTTTAGGTGTTTATATTCCTTAAGAAACATTCCCATTTAAATTCTCCATTGTATGAAGAAATTCAATTATTGAGGTATTTCAAGTACAAAGAAAATGTTCTACAAATTTTATAATTAATATGTAATGTAAATACTTTGCCTAAATGCAGCAAAGGGTTGTATACAAAATTAGGCACAATGAATACAATAATGACGATAGTGTAAACTTTTAAACAACTAAGATATTTCAGTTTCAGCTTGTGAATGACTACAGGTCTATGTAATCATATAATTGAGGCATATTCTTGAAGATCAAGTGCTTGGTTATAATCAGCAATAGCTTCCTCAATCAGACCTATTTTACCACGAACTTCTGCTCTGAGATTATATGCTGCAGCATCATTAGGATGCAAAGACAGGGCTGCAAAAGAGAAAAACAAATTTCAAGATATATTTTGTGCTAGCACTTAAAAATTGTCAAAATTTAAAATTTGCTTAGTTTTTTATCTGAAAACATTTTTCTTCAAGTGTAATAACTAGTTAAATTAAAAATATTGGATCTTTCTAAGAAAACTCACTCAAGGAAACACGGTACAATATCTTTCTTCAAAATGCCACCATTGTTTGTGTATGATATCCTAATAATTTTCTATATTTCAACTTACCAAAGCCCTAAGTTAAGATATTACATAAAGGAATTTATACTGATTACATTAGAAACATGATACCTAAAAAACATAATTCTTAGGTAAGTTTATCTAGGCAAATAGACCTGATGATTTTCTTCTTTTGCAGTCCAAAAACAAACACAACTACTACAACCTTAACAAGAAATTATAAAAAAAAAAAAATACCTTTACTAAGGTCTTCCTCAGCTATTTCATATTGCTTTAAACAGCAGTAGAAATTTGCTCTGTTAAAATATAATGCAGCCCAAAAGGGACGGCTTTCAATTGCATTTGCAAAATCTTCTTTTGCTTCTTTATATTTCCTTAAAATTGTATTTGTAATAGCGCGATTCATAAGAACACATTCATTTCCTGGATCAAACTTTAGAGCCTTTGAAAAATAATCATTAGCCTATAAAACATAAAGATAATGCTCATTTAAATATATTTTAATATGCAGTAATATAAAACACTTTTACTCTTAATATAAAATTAAGGCCAGGTGTGTACCAAGAGGGGCAGTGGAAGGGTTCCATCCTAGATTCAGACAATAAGGAGCGCATTGTCTGTAGGGAATGTTTAAAACAATAATAAACCTGACTAAAAGTCAGTCTGCTTTTTATTGTCACCATGTGTCAGCAATTCTAAACAATGGCAGTGATAGAATACTCCTCCCTGTTGGATTGAAATGCTCCCACTATCCCCCCTCTTCTTACCCATACCTGCATCCTTGTAAAATTAGAAAATTAGATGGTAAAATTAGAAAAGATGACCACAGCAAGAAGACAAAATATAAATTAGAAAATATCACTTTGCATATAAAAACAGAGGCTTTAAGATTAGAGGTAAAATTAGAAAAGAAGATGACCACAGCAAGAAGACAAAATATAAATTAGAAAATATCACTTTGCATATAAAAACAGAGGCTTTAAGAGCTAATATGAATTTTATAAATAAGGATCTAAGTCATACCAAAAGGATAAACACATATACTACGAAAAATATACGGAAGGAAGGGAAGGAAAGAGGGACAGGAAAAAATTAGTTTTTTCAGAAGATCAAAGACTCTAGATTATTCATAACTTGTCACAGAGCTAGTAAGGACAAAGTGTGGTCTGCAGATCCAATTAGAGTGTTGGTCTGAGAAACATTTGCTACCGTTCTGCACAGAGGTAAGTACGAAAATTAAGAGTAATGACCAATAACTTCTATAACATTTTGACATTGCTATGGCATTCAAATACATGACCATTTTTTCAATAACTCATTTTTATTTCATCTTAATAATGTACTGATCTATAATAAATTTGAAATTTTGAAAAATTGATTCTTCACCACAAGTTAGTTTGAGACACTGATTAAACATCATGCTCCTCAAAAGAGGAATCTCTTCTATACCTCATGCATAATAGTTTGACTCTGACATTAAACTTACCCTGAAAGGAAAGTTATTTTTAATAGTATGGCTTGCTATCTCCAATTCCTTACAACTCAATTTTTTTCCCACCCACCACAATCTGGCTTCTACCTCCTTCTATTCCATGAGTTCTGTTCTTAGTAAGGTCCTCCAGCCTAACAGACATTTTCTAGTTCTTTTCTTCCATGACATCTCTGCAGCATGGACACTCTTGCTCTTTCCTTCTTTCTTAAAACTCTCTCTGCCCTTGAACAGGGAGTCTCTCTGGTTTTTCTCCTGCCTCTCTGAACATTTTCTCTTGGCCTTCTTCCTTGAACTCTTGTTTGCCATCTTTACAATAATATTCTCCAAGGTTCTGTCTTCAATTTACTTCCATTATGGGTGACAGGAAATACAACAGCATGGTAGTTAAAAGTCCAGACTCTGGACTCCAGTTGCTTTGCTCAAATCCTGTTTGTAACACTTGCTCTCTATATATACTTGACTTTAAGTCAGTTACTAAAACTTTGCCTCAATTTCCCTGTAACTTTACTTCCAGTGATGTTGTGAGAATTAAATGAGCTAATACATGTAAAATACTGAGAACAATATGCAGAAAATAGTAAGGATTTGATCAATGAGAACAATAGTTCTCATTATAATTTGTGTCTAGAAATGGAGAGACGACATAACCTTCAGGCAATACACCATGAGTTTTGAGGACTCTATGACTTTTGAGAGTCAATAAGACCCAGATTGTGTTCTCTGTTTCATCCTTGGATGGCAGCTATTCTATGCTATGGATACGTATAGTTTAAGGATCCATTGAGATGTGACAGAATTGGCACTCTTCTGAGAAAAGCTTAAAAAGAATTCATTTCTGAAAAGAAAGCTGGACACCACCAGAAATGGGGAAAGATCACAGCCACCAGAAATGAGTCACTCAAGGCAGGACCAAAACTTTCTTCAGAAAGTAATTTAGGCTTCTTTTTTTTTAATTAAACACATGTTTATTTGTACATTATGACACTAGAATGTATAGTAATGCCAAAGTTCAATAATAAAATCAATTAAGTGACAGCAGTTAAATTAAATGAGATTAATTAAAATTACGTTTAAAGAGCGATAACCTGGCAGGTGCCTCGTTGTAGTTAAGGATGGGCAGCAGTCAGCAGCTATGAAAAGTGAAACAAACCTTCAGCCTCCTGAAGATTGCAGTTGGAACATTAGGGGCAAGAGTGTCACCTGGGAAAAACTGGAGCATCAACTCTACTTGAATCAGTATTTCCCTGCAGGACTCATTTTCCTTTCTTAGCTCATTGAGCTTTCTGTCAGTGCACAAAGCTACCAGTCTCCTTTCCTGAACTTTCTTCTCATAGTATATAATCTGGCTGTAAAAGAATGAATTGGTTCTTTGCAATTCTTTTTTCATGTCTTCAGACACCTTATAAAACTTGTGGTTCTGATATGTGCTTCTGATACAAATCGTGAAGTTCCTTCTCTCTTTATGAGTCGTAAGATGCCTCCTCAATGTAGGCTTCATTTTAATACACCAATAATAAAGCCACACAACTCCATATCACAAAAGCATGACTTGAATCAGGTAGGAACAAACCCCTACCTTCAGCTAAGAGAAAAGTACTCAGCAAAATTCCAATAGCATGCCTAACATTGAACAATGTAAATTTCCATTCTAGCTTCCAAAATATGTTATTAATGGTTATAAAATGAAAACTTATAAATTGGATGAAGTTACTTGAAATATAGGAGTATTTCTTATAGATCAACTAGAGGCCAAACACACCTACAACAATAGATGCCCCAGATTTTTTTATTAATTGGTCTCATACCCTTATGTCTGTAATTAGAAAACAGACCCAGCTATTTTTAATAGTTGCTTACAGTTCATGATAATAAACTAGGTTACCTACATTTATTCTTTTCTCTTATGGTGGGATACATTTAGCTCATCTAAATGTAGTTTCAAATCATTAAGTCACAAATTGAAGTTAAAAGAAGCCAGAATACTTATGTGTTTTAACCATCTAGAGATTATTAGTTGATCTATTGAGGGATTCTTTTTCCTGACTCTAAATCATCCTTTCAGACTAGCTAAAAACAAAGTAGAAGAGTAAATTGAAGCCATTTTCTCCACAAAGAGGCCCAGAGCCTAGTGGAATAGCTGTATAGCTATGCTCAATGCCTGCTTGTTCCTGGAGGGAGTAGTCACACTGAGAAGCCCAAGCATTCAGTATATCAAAACAAGATGGAATACATTTTAGATGCCAAAATAATGGGTCTACAATTTGTGGGGAATAGAGCTGTGCTAGTAAAGGGGTTGGGGGTGGGGGGGGACGGGACAGGGAATCAAACTATACTTTAGGTCTAACCAAATGGAGTCATATATGAACCCTATGGGTCATACATGATACCCATAGCATCATTAAAGGCAAGTTTAAAAGATGAGGGGCTCCCTCTCACAGGGTTCTTAAACATCTGTGGAAATAAGAAACTGAACTGTGCACTTTGTTTGTCTTAATCTCATTAACCAACTCTACAGCCCAAGGAAATATTGCTGGAACCCAGCCACAGAGTGGTCTGAGATGGAAGTTTAAAGCAGTTGACATTGGTCTGTCGGCCTGGGAAAAGTTAGCTTCCCAGCTGCCCACTGAGATCTTGAGCTCTTATTCATGCCTTTTAAAAAAAGTATCCCTTAGATAACTGTGTTCCAGCATCTAGCTTCACTACTGAGGTCAACCAGGCTAATCACAGGTCAGTGAGCTGTTGAAAGTCATTATCTAACTTTGAATAGGTTAAGACTAAACCATAGCAATAGCAGTGGGAACAAAATGGAGGGGACATATTAGAGAAAAAAATAAAGAAGGTAAATTGACAGGACTTGATGAACAATTAGATGAAAAAGATGAGGAAGAGAGAGTCATATTTAACTCTGATGTTCTTACTCAGATAACTTCATGGAAGATGATATCTTAAATTGAAAGATCGTTTATATGAAGAAGAGCTGGAATGAAGGTACTAGACATGAAGATCAATTCATTTATAGTTTTAGTATCTAGTTTTAGTAGCAGATGATAAATATGGGTCAGGAGCTCAGAAGAAAGGCATAGACTGACAAGTAGTATAAACCATGGGAACAGATGGGCTTTCTGAGAGAGGATATGTAGGAGAACACTGCAAAGCATGGTTCCTGCCCCTAAAGAGATTACAATCAAGTTGGACTGAGGAGGTAAGAGATCAACATAGAGAAACAATTGTAGAGTGACTAAAGCAGTATTAGATCTATACAGCAATAATTATATACAGACCAGGATAGAATCAAGATCCCACTTTAAATTCCTAATCATAAATCTCAAATTAGGACTCTATATCTTACTACACTTCCCTAGTACATTCACTTTCTCACTCTCCAAAACAATTATTTCACACCATCTCCTTCCTCGTAAAACTCCAAGCTCCCACCCCGACTCTCAACTGATAACATATTCTTATCACAAAGAGAAAATAAAATCAATAGGCAGGAATGCCCACTACCAAAATCTATCCAGTTGCATTCAACTTTGCCCAAATCCTCTTCTTTCCTTCATGAAACAACAGATGACATGTCTTGGTCCTATCAAAGGTCACCCTACAGCTTCTGAACTCTAACCCCATCAAATTCTCAAAGATTTTGCTCCTAATTATTCCCATCACTCTCTCCTACAGTAATTTCTCCCTTTATGCTAGATCCTTCTCATTGACATAGTAAATGAGTCAGTATCATTCATCTTTTAAAAATAAAACCTCAACCCCAAAGCCACTCCAGCTACCACCTCCATTTCACTACTCTTTTTCGCAGCAAGATTTCTGGAATATGTTGTCTATAGTCACTGTCTCTAATTCTTCCCCGCAAATTCTCTCCACAGCCCTTCCCATTCAAGTCTCTATCTCCACTGCTCCTCAAACAATGTTCTTGCCAAAGTCATCAGCAACCCTATCCATCCTCGTCTTATTTGACCTCTAAACAAAATTTGACCTTTTATCTTCTTAAACCATGCTACTTTCTAGGTGACACCATCTTCTCCTGCTTTGATTCCCATCATCCAGGCTGAATGCCTCCTTCTCCTTTCTGACATCTCCTCTCTTCCCACTACTAAACATCCATGTTACCCAGGGCTTGCTTCTTAATAAGCCCCTTCTCCCCATCCATACTCTCTACCCAGGCAATCATGTATGATCTTACACATCTGCTAAAACTGATGAAATAATGCTTGCATAGGGTGGTACTAGACATTTATCACTATGTCTTTTCTTGTTTACTTATTTCCTTTTTATTTCCTATATCGTCCTCCAATAAAACAGATGCTACATCAGAAAAGAAGCCTTCCTTGTCTGCTCAGCTCTGACTCCTCAAGAGATTATTAATGTCTGCTCTAGGGCAGGTACAGCATAAACATACAGAAATTGAATAAATTAAGAGTCATGTGCAATGAGGAAATGTTTGCTGAACAGAACCACAGCATCTTAGCAGATAAAAGTGCCTTAAAGATCATTTCATTAAGGAGTATGGTGGCTCTATTGGGTGGCAGAGGGCAATACAGAAGGTCCCAGAAAATGCCAGCAAACAAACAAAAATTTTTAAAAAGTGAGTATATATTGGGAAGTGGCTGTGGGAAGTATATATGGGAAGCCCTGGGTTCGCGTGCCAGGGCCTCCTTGTAAAGGCAGGCTTGCCTGCATGCCGCGGAGAGCCACCTGGCTCGCAAGCACTGTGGAGTGCCCACTCAGCAAGGTGATGCAGCACAAAAAAGGGAAACAAGCAAAAAACACTGAAGAATGCAGCGACGGACACAGCAAGCAAGCCACAAGGGGGGAAGGGAAAAAAGATAAATAAATACAGACACAGAAGAAGGCACAGCGAATGGACACAAACAGCAGACAGCACACAAAAAGCCACAAGGGGGGGGCGGAAAAAAAAAGTGAGTATATCATCTTAGAAGACAGGAGCCAAGAAAAGTTCTAAGAAATACAGAGCTAGAGGTAGAAGACTTCCTAAACCAGGCTGGACTAGAATAGCCATATTTTAGTCCTTTATCACCAACATCAGAGGGAGGCCAACTTGTAAAGCTATTGTGGCCCATCATTCTGTTTACCACAATAATTTCTACTTTCAGTCCAGAGGAAATGTTTATCTCATTCAAATAGGAATAACAGAAAACTAATTTTCCTGTCTTCATTGTAAACACAAGGATGAAAAATAACAACTTTACTTTGGAAACATAATTATTCACCAGAAAAAAAAACATTGCTATAAGACTGATGAAAATTATAACATAAAATGTAAAAATGCAATAGAAAAAAAATGATAAGGGAGTAATTATAGCTAAGAAAAGATAAATCAGAAATAAAGGATAATAGATTACTAAGAAAACACAGGAAAAATTTAGAAGGTTAGTATGAGCAAGAAACAGCAAATAAATTAGAGATAAAAAGCATTTGAGAAAAAATAATAGGTATATAGAAGTCAAAGGACACTTAACACATGTATAATTGGGATTCTCATGAAGAAAACAATATATATATATATTTATTTAAATTGCAATTCAACAAAACTTTTCTGTAACTTACATGTTGAAAATGCATACTGCATACCCAGCAAAATTGACCCCAAAGACATATCTTAGTAAAACTTTTTATTAAAAAAAAAAAATCTTTGGTTATCCTGGCAAAAATAATAAGTCATTTAAAAGAGAAAGAAAACCAGTCTTGCATGAAATTCTTGTCAACAACACGTAACACCAGAAAACAGTGGTGCAATACTTAGACTCAAGGAAAGAAAATATGAGCCAAGAATTTTAAACCCAGACATGCAATCCTTAAGGTATAAAGGCTGTAGACAGACAACTATGAACATGCAAAAAATTCAGAAAATATTGTTCTCATGAGCACTTCTTCAGAATTCTACTAGAGGACAAATTTCCAACAACCCAGAAATTATTGATGGGGTTGAGGGGACCTTGGCCTAAAGCCTGCTAATTACAATTGAATACATTGAAATTGGGGAACTAAAACTAAACTGTGCAATTAAATTAAGAAAATAGTGTGCAAAAAATAAATTCTCTGGCAATGTAAGAATAATGAAACACAATAAAATGGGAGAACAGAGAGAGAGAGTGGAAAGTGAGCTGACACAACAAATTGCCACATTCAGCTCAAGCATACTTTAGAATACAAAGATAAATTTCAGAAAGAGAGAATACTATTATCTAAAGTTGAATAATGAATGAGAGGAAGAAGTACTGAAGGAAATAATTTTATTGTTGCTTATAGTAGAGAAACTAAGAAATGAGGAAGTAAAGGTACCCCATATACAGGTATTTTTATAAAGATAATCACTAAAGCAAAAATACATATCTTCCTAAATATCATAAAAACTATGAAAAATTCAATGAAAACAGACCACATAATAAAATGCTTTGAAAACACACATAAATAGAAAGCACAATATAAAATAACAAAGCTAAGACCAAACATAATGATCATGCCAAAAATGTAAGTGGGCTTAACACACATATTTTAAAAAAATATTTTCAAATTGGCTCTTAAAGCAAAATCCAAATCTATATTCTAAAAAAGGGACACACTTAACACAAAGCTTTCTAAACATTGAAAATAAAGAGAAGGGCTAAGGAACACCAGACAAAAGCAAACTAAAAGAAATCAGAGATCATGGCTTTCATATCAGATAAAATAGAATTTGGTCCAAAAAGCATTAAAAGAAAAAAAGAAGAGCATTTATGATGCTGAAGACTAAAATTTATGATGTGTATTTAATAAGTATGAATAACCACACATGAAATTAGAGCAGAAATTTTTATAAAGCAGAACTATAAGAGATGTGAGAAGAAACATATAGGAACATGAATAATAAAAATCTTTGTCAGTCCAACATGAACTAAGTGGAAAAAAATGGATATAGACTAAATATGTAATTAATAAGATAGACCTTATAATTACATGTTTAATTCTACATCCTTACAGTAGAAACTTTCTCTGGAAAGACCCATATATTATTCAAAAAAATTGTCACATATTAGACCACATTACAACTCAATAAACTTCAAATTTTAGAAAATACAAAAGCTCTTCCACCTGGAAATTTTACACACCCTATTAATTTGTTCTTGAGTCAAAGGGAAATACAAACTGCAGTTACAGAATTTTGGAAAAAAACATTAGTAATAAAAGTACTACAAACCAAAATATATGAAATACTGCTAAAGCAGTTGTCAGGAGAAAAAAAGGCTTATCACAATAAAAATGAAAGGGTGACAATAAATGAAGTAAGCTTCTGACTCAAGTAGTTAGACAGAGAACAGCAAGTCAAACTGAAGGAAAGCAGAACAAAAGAGTGAATATAAATAAAAAGTCGAAATTTAAAAATTAAGATTTTGAATCATGCAAACACTACCAATTCAGATAAATTTTTGAAAAATATCATCTACTAGCCCAACAGTTATTTCAGATATTATGAGTGAGGTCCAAAGAGGGTTAGGTCAGACGAAATCAGAACTGAACCCCAGCTCTGCTTATTCACATTAGGTTCACACAAGATCAGAACTAAAACCCAGGTCTTCTTACTCCCAGTCACGTGCTCATATGACTAAAACTTAGAAAAGATAGATAATCATATCTAGAAGTAGGTCTTGAAGGAAATCTGAGGTTTAGCTGGGTGGGGGAAAGTAGAGGATTCCATGCTGGAAAGTTGGTGAAAATTCACCACAGGATGTCAGTGCAACACTTGGGGACGTGCAAATGAGTATCTACTGGACAAAAGTTGAATAGTTGGTGATAAAGAGAAGAATAAATACATAGAGGTGTAAACATTTCATAAATAATTCTAAACTTTTTTTGTGAAGAGAACATTTTCTTAAAAGAAGAGGTAATGCAAGATTGGTCTATTCGGATGTAAAGATTGCATTTTGAAACTACACATTGCATGAAGCATTTCGTGTCAAAAAGAAAATGTTAAGGAAAAGACATTACCTGGGAAAACTGCCTGTGGTGAAAGTAGATATTTCCTGCATTAAAGTAAGCCAGAGCATACTTAGGATTTAGAGAAATTGCTGCTTGATAGTCTTTCATTGCATTCTGTTTTTGACCCATAAACTCATGAATCACACCACGGTTTGTTAAGAATTCTGCTGTAGTATTGATCTGCAATATAATAGTATGTGTATTTAGCATCTGGGACTGGTGCTTATCTCCAATTTCAAGCCTGCAAAAATGAATGTTAGGAAATCTAACTTGTGGGAAACTAGTAATTTTATAGTGCAGATAAAACCCCATTAGAGCAAATATTTTGAGAAAGAACTCTGCAGGAAGTTGGTTCAATGTCAACATTTTGTTGATTGATTGCAATAATCAAATAATCTTACTGCTTTACTCAGTTCCTTTCCAAGGAATAGACATGGGAATAGCTTATCTATTTAGCTACTGTTAACGTAGAGAAGAAATTAAATTGAATGGGTAACATGTTTATTTGTCCTATGTAGTAGCAGTTATCCTTTTTCTCATCTCAAACATTGTAGCACTACTCAAATCTACCAACACAAAACCCAAAAGTTCTAGAAGAAAAGGGAAGGTTTTTCTGTCACTGTATTCAAAACCTGATATTTTTATTTGTCATTTCACTGCAACAAGAATTTAGTTCGTTCTATTTTTAGTTCCTTTAAACCAAGAATATTATTCTATACTGTGCATTCATTTTGTATTGTAAAAAAATTCTGATGTTCCATGAAATTATAGGCTTCATTTATTTACTAAGAGAAGTGAGTTTTTATCAGGAATTTGTTTTTGAATTTTAAATGCATTTAGGTTTATAAAATTGGAAAGCCATAGTAACTCTTTACCCTAGGAATCACTTGGGGGAAAAAAAGTCATTTTCTCTACCAGTGACTTTTAAAAAGGTAACAGAGAACTTTTAAGTTGAACCTATTTTTGATGGTATTAATTTATGCTAATGACAATATAATCTAAGTGGATTTTTACCTTTATAGCAGCATTGATATCCTGAACTGCAGCAAAATTATTACCCATCTGAAGACAGACCACAGCTCTTCCTTCATAGGCTAAGCAGCTCTTTGGATCAATTTCCATGGTGATAGTAAAGTGATTCCAAGCTTTCTGGAATTTCCCTTGAGCCTAAAATAATTTTTTATTTACATGAAGTAGGAAATAGTCCATAACATGACAAATGTTTATAATTCTAATCCAATCAAATGAAACTTGTAGTAAGGGTATATTTATATTGTAGAAAATCTAAGATATTTTAACCAAGAAAGCAACTATATTCTGTACATTTAATTGACAAATTACATCTGAGTATTTTTGTTGAAATTTCAGTTAATTGAAATACATTTCATTGTCAGATTCATTTCATACCAGTCTTGGTCAACATAAAATTATATCCACCATGTGCAATACCAATGCTTCTGACAAGGGCTGCAAAATTTACAATGGGCTCCACACACTCAGACAGGAATCTCCAGTGCCTGGCACATAATAAAATAAATATGTGTCGAATAAATAAATAAATGAGTTAATGGTGTAAAACATATTTTGATAAATCATACCAGCATCTGGTATTTAAGATCACTATACATATTCCATGGAAAATGCATGCAAATCTACCAAGTATCTGTTTATACCAAACTCAGTGCTAAATGGAAAAATGAAAACAGGTCAGGAGAGGAAACTGTTAATAGAATGATGTCAGATACCCAGATACTAAGCCTCACCACAAGAAGGCACTGAGTTGATCGATTCAGCATGGTCCAAGACCTGTCCTTTATTCTTATGACATCAAAACCCAACTTGCCAGAATCTCAGAAGCTGACTCACTCTAACCAAGCTGAGTCCAGTGACTCTCACATAAGACTAATAAGAAATATAACTAGTTAGAGAACTAGACACTATTCTATGACCAGCAAATCTTTGCCTACTGGGTAAACTACATGGAAATCCACATCATCATCCAAAGTTCATTTGATAAACAAGGAATCAGGCAAAGTGAGATTAGATTATTAGAATATTAAGCTGCAAATAGTTCACAATAAGATTTTATCTGTCATCTGTTACCAATGATATCTGATTTCCTCACTCGTATAGTAGGGGATTCTATAAGTATTTGTTGAAGAACACACTCTTTACCCTAGATAGAACTTTGGATAGACCTCTATAACCTTCCTTTTTTAGTTCTTCCTTTCTCAGTCCTTCCTTTTCTGATTCAAGCCTTCTTCTGATTTATATGCCTTTCAATCCTCTTTAAGATTGATATATACTAGTGGGAACTTCATAACAAACAAATCTCATGTCATTCCTCTGGTTAATACTATTCACATTTTTATCTGGTCTACAACACCTTCAAACCCAACCCTTGTTCAATTCTCTAGCTTCATCTCACACCACTCTCTCCTTGCCCATGGCATTCGGTAAACGTGAGCCTTCAATCTCTTTCTCAACAAGATTTCTTTTTTTTTAAGACTTTATCTTCTGTCTTCCTCATTTATTCAGATAGTTAACATCAGTATGGATTCAGATAGTTGAAGAGCATTTTTTTAGGAGGACCAGGGATTTCACTCAGGACCTCATACATGCAAAGCAGGCACTCAACCCCTGAGCTATACCTGCTCACCTCGACAAGATTTCTAATGAACTATTCTGTCCATCCAGACCACTGTATCCTATCCCCAAGTCCTACCCCTGACTAATTATTAGCCTTTTAAGCTTTAATTTAAATGCTACTTTCTCAGGAAGTATTTTCTGGCCCCTCAAACAAAGTTAGTCCCCTTGCTCTGAATTGTCCACCCATTCTTTTCCTTTCTTGCACTCATCATGATTATATTTAAATAATTATTCATATGGTAGTTTGATCCCATTTCTTCACTAAATAGCAAACTCTTCAAGAAGAATCAAGTACATTTTGTTCATTGCTGTACCCTAGGCTGAGAGCAGTTCCTGCCCTATAGTAGGTGCTCAGTAATATGCCTGTTGAAAGCAATAAGTGATGATGTTAACACATTTCACTGGATTGCAATCAGTTTTAGCTGCTCTATAAATCACCCTGTCTCTTTAAATTGACCTTGCAAATTTCTACTGTGATTCAAAAAGAGCTAAGTTATGTTTAAAATTCAAAGGCAAACTCATTTCCTCTATTAACAAGTTTTGGGACATACCTCACTATAACCTCCAACCCAACAACCACCTACAATATATTTAGTCTCAAATCAGTCAAACTCAAATGAAACAGCAATCAACCTAAACAGCTGATTATTAGCAGGGATTTCTGTAAATTGCAATAATGTAAACATGCTCTTTGTCCATTATTTAAAATTGTCAGTATTAAAAGGGATAAAAAGTCAATGATTTGGGAAGCAGATTTGGCTCAATGGATAGAGTGTCTGCCTACCACATGGGAGGTCCAAGGTTCAAATCCTGAGCCTCCTGGCCCATGTGGTGAGCTGGCCCATGTGCAGTGCTGATGTGCGCAAGGAGTGCTGTGCCATGCAGGGATGTCCCCCGCATACGGGATCCCCACACGCAAAGAGTGAGCCCTGTAAGGAAAGCCACCCAGCGCAAAAAAATGTGCAGGCTGCCTAGGAGTGGCACTGAACACACGGAGAGCTGACACAGCAAGATGATGCAACAAAAAGAGACACAGATTCCCAGTGCTTCTGACAAGAATACAAATGGACACAGAAGAATACACAGCGAAAGGACACAGAGAGCAGACAACTGGGGGGAGGGGGACAGGGAAGGGGAGAGAGAGAAATAAAAAATAAATCTTTAAAAACAAACAAGAATGTTTTAAGCTTACTCAGTCCAATTTCATGGAAAATATGGCACATTTAGCACTTTATTCTAAGATTGTAAGCACATCTTTTATTAGTGCAAATTAATGCAAATAGCTTGGTGAATTAAGAAATTTCAGGACATGGGTCAGATCAGAGTGTCCCAGAAATTACTCTGAAAACTGCCTGACAACAAACAGAGTAACAAGCACTCAGTTTTCCAACTTGCTGGAAGGACCAACGCCTTGCCTCTTGCCTTTCCAACATGTTCTAATTCATTCCATTTGAAAGATGACCTGAATTCAGAAGTCCCTGTACAGTGGCTGTCTGACCCATCATATGGCTGCAGCCCACTGCTAAACTTTCAAACATTGTTTATTCCCTTTAGTTTTTGATGAATTCAATAAGGCAAAACTTAAGGCACTCAGGTATAAGGTAGTGAAACAAATGTTCACCAGGTTTGTATCTGAAATTCATTAAACAAACTTTAAAAATTGTTTCTAAGTGTGGAAGTGATGGTGGGAGAGGTACAGCTATTAAGGAACTCAAGTCTAAAAAAAAAATCATCATCTGATTAGCATACCAGGTCCCTACACTCATCCAGGCAGGCTCCCCATAATTAATTGAACCCCTGTTTCTCACCGCTTCTCTGTATACTAAAAATAAGGGAAAGGTAAAATTTTCATAACTAAAGAAATAGCATTTACTCCCATCTTAGTAAAGAGCCAAATATATCCTTTCTTTAGTCGAAAAGGTGTTTTCATAGCTTAAAATGGTGTTATATAATATTACCTGCAAATTATAGCCTAAACTAATTCTGGCTTTTGTGTACATTGGATTAAAATGCAACGCTTTCAGAAAGTCCTTTTGTGCTTGCTTGGTAGCTGCGTCATGACCGTATTCCATGTAAGAATTTCCCCGTCCTACATATGCATCCAGAAAATGTGGATTAATTTTAAGAGCCCAGGTGAAGAAATGGACAGCTTCTTCAAACTCTTTAATTCTGAAAAATAAATAAAAATATTTATGTCTCTTGGTAAATTGTCTAAGTGCTTTTCCATGTATTATTTTTTCACAATGATTTGTATTAACCCTTACTAAAAAAAATCTTTCAATTTTATTTTCCATGTTAGGAGGTAGATGGGTAAGACCATATGACCTGAGAAAGTCTGACAGGTTATTTGAAGTTTGAGATAAAGGTAAAGAGCCAAGGTAAGAGCCAGTTTTACAACAGAATGTACCCGACTGCTGTTCTGGAATTTCTGGAATTCTTTTTTCATAATTAGAGAAGTCTGAATGGCATTCCTGAACCTGTTTTAAAAGTTATCGGTTACCAATATAGAAAAGCACATGCTTTTATTGATTAAATAGACTACTTATAGCAAATTTAAAATAAATGTGTGCATATATGTATTTAGTGTTTCCTTATACAATGAAAGGAACCAAATTTTCATGAAATGGGGTCCTTAAGACAGATCTTCTATAAAGGCAACCTATTTCACTGTGAATATCACAAGAAAAAGGAAGAGGGAAAAAAACTTTATTTATTAAATTGTGAAAGTATGTGGCTAAATGATAACTCTCCCTTTCTATCTTCCCTATTTATGCTCTTGTGGTTGAAGTTTTGAAGGAATAAAACATTCGTTCATGGGCACATAAAATCACATCTTCATTTCACGTGTATATCTAATAATTATGTTTAACTTCATTTGGCATGGAAAGAGCCTGGAATTAAAAAAAAAAAATAGAGTGAAAAAGCTAACACTAGTAACTGCTTACTTGCCAGTTACTGTTCCAAATGTTTTACATGTGCTGTTTCACTTATCCTTCCAGGAGCTCTGTCAGCTAGTGACAATTATCTCCATTTGACAAATGAAAAGAAAATCAAGGCTCAGAAAAGTTAGCACATAGTAAATAGCATAGAAGACATCGTCCTGATCAAAGTCTGCACAGAGGGAACACCTGGGGTTCACACTTGGGTAAGCCTCATCTCCACCATTCATTCTTCACCTGTACCTGCAGTTGGCACCAAAGAGCCAGGAATCAAGTACCTCTCTAGCACAATCAGAAGGGATTGGAGTTCAGAACCAAACATGCAAGTAACACTATTTTGGCAAGGTTGTTATGAGGATCAAATGAGAGCATGTGGGAAAAAACCCTAGCACAGAGACCTTAACCCTACAAATACTACCTTTCTGACTTTCTTTTTATAACTTCTCAAATAGGTTTCAAAATTTAACAGGACATATTGCTACTTTTGCAGATTTTTCCATTATAAAATACATGGAACCCAGGGTAACTGT
Source organism: Dasypus novemcinctus (assembly GCF_030445035.2). NCBI lineage: Eukaryota > Metazoa > Chordata > Mammalia > Cingulata > Dasypodidae > Dasypus > Dasypus novemcinctus. Next base: position 76,802,619 of record NC_080675.1, read on the forward strand.
TTAAGAAACCATTAGCTCCTAGATATTACTTAGGAGTATCACTTAAAACAGTTGCTTTCCGAACTTCAGCCTCTGTTTCATGACATTGCCTTATGTTCTATCTGCACTAATATTTACTTAATATTTTTATTAAATCAACTCACTTTCTAAAATTTATTTAAAAAGGCAACTTACTATCACTACCATAAATAGAAAAGCCATTATCTCATGCTGTAAATAGAAAGCAACCCTAAAAATAATCAAAAATTATACCTAGATGCTGTAGTCTGCAGAAAACTGAACCTGCAGGCTGCTCCCTCTATTACGAAGGAAGTTTAATGGTAGAAAGATGTTAAAGACTGGCTCCTGGTTGAGAATTTCCTTTACATAATCAGATATTTGAGAAAGAATTCAGTTTGAAACTGAAAAGTAATTCAGTTTCTCACAATGCGATTCGATCTTGTGTTTTGTTTTGTTTTGTTTTTGCTTGTCCACAGAGTATAAAACCTAATTGAGGTACCCATGATATTTGTTCCATGTTTTGTCAAACACTACCCAAAATTAGTGCACTATGTGTTCTGCTAGGAGATCATGCAAGAATCAACAGTGAAGCACTAGCAAAGCTCAGCTTCTGACATTACAGACTGGTCAAAGTTAACATTGACACATACAAGCAGTTAGTGTCTTTTGAGTTTACTCTGTGGTCTGTTACTGAGAAAATAAGCTCAGTTTCCTCAGGTAGTTTACAATGAAACTGTGATCCCCTTTCCTGAAAATTCGCAATATTTGAGAAGTAAAAGTTCACTGGATATAGGGTCATAATGCCTCTATAGCTGCCTTCTCTCTGTATTACAGAAATAATTCTAACCCTAGCAACATAAGTTATTTATTAAGGATAATTAGCTCATGGTTATTTTATAGAAAGTGCATTTTATCCTTAGGTTTTATAGGACTCAGTATGTCTATCTATAGGTGGTAAAGTATTTCTTTATGATACATACCTATGGTGACCATGTAAACTGAAATTTCCAGGACAATCTCAGTTCTCTAATATTTTCCCCACAAATCATTGAAATGCTTCTAATACACTGACATCCAAATTGCATCCTACAAAGTGCCCCTTCTCACCCAGAGGGAGATTAAAAAACCTTTGTGATTACATATTCAAATATATGGTTTATAAGATATAATCTCATTCTTTGTAAAGCCTGCTGAAGTTTTTTAAATGAGGCAGTGACTTGAAGCTCACCATGTCATGTAAGTTTTGAATTACCAAAAGTTATGATTGATACTATTTTTCTATAGCTATTTAATTACCAGTGCTAATGTTTAATGAGTACCTAGTCAATTTGGTCTAAGTAAATAATCACTAAACCTTAAAGCTGGAAAGGGATCTTAAAAGCCACCTAGCAAACCTCTCAATTTACAGCTGGATATTGACTAAAATCAAGTCCAGAGGAGGTGACAGTACCAAAGCAAGAGATTTCCCCAACTCCCTGCACCAAAAGACAAGGGAAAAAAAAAACAAAAAAACAGAGGCCATTATAGAAACAGCAATTTCATCTTGCTAAAGATATGTGTACCATTGTTATAATTACCAAAAACTTTTGTGTGTGGCCTCGGCATCCGTCTTACTTGCCTAAGCCACTTGCCTCAACACTGGCCCTTGGCCTAGTTAATAAGCAGTTGTCCCACCCGGGATGTAAACTTTCCCAGAGCCCAAACCCACATCTGTGGCCACCACACACACACCTTACCCAAAACCTACAGGTGGTCCCAAACTATAAGCCCATCATCCCCACCACCCTTGAACCCCCAGTCCCTTTCCCTTTTTGCATGCTTATGCTTTAAGTCAGAAGTTCCTAACCTTTTTTCCCCATGGACCTCTTTGCCAGGTGAAATGAATACAAGTGTAATTTATTTATTGCATATATTCATACATGAAGGAAATGCTAGATCTCAGTTAGAGGTCAGAGAAAATAAAGATAAGTTGATTTTTTAAAAATTCAAGCTTGCAGACCCCCTGAAATCTTTCCATGGACCCCTAGTTAAGAACCCCTGCTTTAAATGAACCAATACTTGTCTCTTGCAAGAAATCTACCAACTTCCACCCCTGGACCACAATAAAGGCACAAGCCCACAGGTCCCTCTCCCTCTGTCAGTCTGCTCCCCACTTGCTGGCTGAGCTATCCAAGATGATGGCACTTCCCGTAGAACCCTCATGGCACCCCTTTTTTTCTGGGACTTGTGAGTAATGAATTATCTTTTCTTATGCATTATGGCCTCTGTTTCTCCTTCTCCGGAACCCAAATTTAAAATCTGACTTAATCACACAATGTCCTATAGGTTGAGTTAACTACATGGCAGCTAATGGAAAATGTGTCGGAGGATCTATGCCCCATCAGGAAACATGCTCACTGAGACATAAATTGTTAAGCATCAGTTACCACTAATATAAAAGTGTATTAAAAGAGTTTTTCTAAAATAAAATGCATTTGTATAAATCTAAAGTAACGCAATCACTAGCTGAAGGTTTAGGATTCTCATTAAAGTGTCCTATTCATTCTGTATCATGTGCTGAGCTTACAGACCAGGCCATGTACACAAAAGCCCGCTGCATTTTCCAAATTAATCACATACATGACCAGATGTGCCCTACTGAGTTGTACAAATAAATCACAAATACCTCCCAAAACTAAAGAATGTGGCTCACAGAGTCAAAGATTCAAAAATATTTGGTGCAAATATAAGAACAGTAAAATAATAAATGTGCTGAAGTAAAAAGTACATACAGAACTAAATAATCAGAATTTCTCTGTTATATATAGATAGATACCTTTAAATCTTAAGATTTTTTTTCACAAAGATCTAAAAAATAACTCTACCATAACACTCTTGGTGACTATATTGGGCAACAAGTAGGATATTCAGCCTAAGGAATGCCGTCTCCTAGCAACCAAAAGAGTGAGAACCAAAGATATACAAAGACATACTTCAAACGTCTGCAACCCCAAGAGTTCAAAGATCAAAGCCCTAAAATTTAAAGGTTTATTCCTTTTTTCAAACTTTCCGAATGGGAAAAATTTTCTTTCCCCACTGTAAGATGCCAAAGGTGTCTTACCATACTTACAAACCACCGCTGTGTATAAATGTTATTACTACATTACTTGCCTCGAAAAGCAAAAGCATTTCTCCTGAAATAAATATAACCAATTACTAAAGATTCCTGCTTGTTAAATTCAGTAAATCTGTTAAAATAGAAAACATATGGAATTTGGACTATGAATTATCAGGGCTTTATCGTTGAGTTAAATTCTACTTTTATTGAAAGGCAATAAAGATTCTAGTTGGCTAAAAAAAGTTGGTTATTTGGTATTGCAAAGTAGTATCAGCTGAAGGAGATTCAGCTATACATACCCAGTGATTAGATTTCATAAAAGAGATTGTGATCTAACAACAGAGAAATTTACTGACTCTGATAGTTGCTGACTATAGGAAGGAGATTGAGGGAAATTTTGAAGTCTGTTTTCAGTATTAAGAGAATGCAATCAAATGCATACATTGTTGGTCTGCACCTACCCTCCAAAACAAACACATCAGTCATCATTATTCCATCTCTTCTTAAGAATGACAATTACTTGAAGAGATGGGTGGCACGAAGTTTGCTGGATTAAAATAACAGGAGACTATGTTTCTTGCTGGGTATAAACTTAAAGGTCAGGAACTAGTTTAAGACTTTTAACCCAAAAGACTTTTAACTTCACAAGTTCAGGTTAAGCAATATATAAATATATATCTTGTGGGGAGACGTAGCTGTACCACATATGTCCTGAGGGAAGAAAGAAGAATGTTGATTTCCTAAATAATTCAAATTATATTCTATTCTCTAAACTGGATATTTACACAGCCATGTCTACATAATTTATGAACTATCCTAATTTCCCCCTCCAAATTAACTGCATTTGCTATTATTGTTTCTCTCATGAAAAATTATTGCTGGGAACCACTGCTTGATCAAATACATTTTTCCACATTAAAACCCTCATGTGCTAAATTTCTATGCTTTTAAAAGCAAAATGAACAAAAACTAATATTTGGATGTCAAATGTATATGCAAAAATGTAAACATTATGGTTAGCAAAGTTCATCTACTGTACTGTAAGATTATTTCAGCATATATTTTAAGCAGATCATCTTCTATATTTCAGTCTTATGTAAACTGTTCTTTTCCCTCCTTCTACAACTTACTTATTTTTATAACAATCCCAGAAATGGGTAATAAGGTTTTAAGTAATGTGCTTTTACACAGTATATTGTATTTTGTAGATATGCATTGGTATTGCTTTCATTGCTTTTAGATTTAGAATTGTTTTTAAATGCTAAATTTTCTTGAAAATACATTATTTTTTTAAATCACTCTCAGTAAATAAGGTTTTAAGAAATTAGTTCCATTTTATGGGTAAAATAAATACGTTGATTTTATTCTTAGATATTTTGAGCTATGTGTAAATTTATTCTGTGTATTAACCACGTCCTTTATCCTATATATGGGGTATCCTATGAGGTAAATATAAATTAAGTCATATTTAATGAGGTAGCTATCCCCCAATCTCATGACCCAGGTATTTCCTTGTTGGCTTGGCTAAAATAGTTTATTCAAAGGGTGCTAGTGGCACATTTAGGTGATCCCCACTTCTGTGCAGGGGATTCCTTTTTTTTAATGCAGGGAATTCTAAACATTACTTTGTGTCTGAACTCATTTTTGTACTGTCGCCTCCACACATTTCCCTCTGTTTTTGCTCATCCTTCCTGGCTTACTTACGGGGCTGTAATTAGATAAATTTGATAAACTGGGTGATCCCATTTGCTTTCACATCAACATAAATTGTATTCCATACCTGTGATGGCACATGGCAACAGCTTGACAAAGGTTCACATTAGTCTGGCTTATCAGAGCAGCTTGTTTAAAATCCTGAAACAATTTCGAAAATTTTTGTTAATTTTGCAATATTATCTTCTGTTCTTTTCTTAAACTTCCTTTTCAACTTTGATTCAACCATGAATATGCTTAATACAAGCATTGAAATGTGTCTTTTTCTAAAACATCATTTTTTCTTCATGGTTTTACACTGAGCAAGAAAGAATGGAGCAGAGGACACCCATTTACTGTAAACTCACTCAGGATCTTGTGCTACCGGTCTCCACTTCAAGAACAAGAGTTTTTCCTGTGGTTTTGCTCTTCTGTGTGTAATGGGGGATCTTATTTACATTTTTTTAATTATTATTTTTCCCCAGCAAACACTGCCAAAGACTTTCCCACCTGGATAGAAATGGAAATTCACCTGAAGAGAACCTTTGGAGTTAAATGACAGTAGACAAACAGGCACCTGGCCCAAGGACTTTTGTGTGGATAAGCTAAATCCACTCCCAGCCCTGACATTCACATTTATGGGGAGAAATGTATAGTTTTCTCCAGGGATCTAAGAGGAAGGAATGAGAACTCAAATCTTAAGATTCGAAGTTAGGAACAGATGCTGGCATGGGCCCAATGGTCCTAGAGAAGAGGCTCTTTAAGAGAATTAATAGTGGCAAGTCTGCTACTGTGGCCCAGGACTCTCTCCTCTATTAGGCACCAGGGACACAGTGTCTGGAGCCTAAAAACTTTTCAAATCCCTACAAAAATAGATAATACCTGAAACAAAAAAAGAATAACATTGCTAAATTGAAATTAATAAAATATTTAAATCAATATCTACAAACCAAAAGATCATGTCAATTGCAACTCACTCTACAATATGGGATAAAGATTAAATTTAATGTTTTTTTGTAATGTGGGAAGAATTCTTCCAAACATGAGAGTCCAGGAGCCTATAAAGGAACGAAAATGTCCCTGCTTCTTCCCAGAGGATTGCTTCAACAGGAATCTTGATGGGCAGTTTTGGTTATGATGTCATTTGACCAAGGTAAATGAAATTTCTGCAAAGTGGCAAAAGGAAATACCTCCAGAATCTCATTGTGGAGGCTAGGACACCAGCAACCTAAATTTTAGCCTCAAAGAGCAGGTGTCTGGTTTCCACCCATCCAACTAGGGAGGAGCTTACCATAAGAGTTTCAGTCTCTCTCTCTCTCTCTCCCGGTTGCATTAGAGGGAGGAGGCTGGTTGTCTTGTGGAGCAGGATAAGATGAGGGTAGGGTGGATTTTCTGCTGTTACAGGAGTTGGAAGAGGGAGTAGAAGAGCCAAACTGGGCATTCTGGGATCCTACTAGAGGAGGAAGCATTAGGCACAGCCTGATCTGTAAATGTGGACTCCCAACTTGGATTCATGCAGCATATTTTGATATTTAGAAGAAAATGAGAAATGTACTACCTAAGTAAAAACAACCTAATCGAGATTTTTGCTAAAATGGAGACAAATTCACAAGTGTAGGAGAGATTTATTACATATATTCCCATAAATTTTGAGGGTTTTGAGGCATGACCAGGAACTTAAAAGGCTGAGAATACCAAGTTTAGTTTTGTAATCAGATAAAACTTAACAAAAGTCTTCTTGGCTTATTAAATTATATGAATTATTATTATGCTACAAGGTCATTAGGAACTAATTATCAGTACTAGACATAAATGCTGATTATTAGCATTAACTAAAATAAAGCTAACTATAGTTTTATAATTTTTCTCTTCTATATTGTCTCTATAACACCAGGATCAAAAATAACAAACCTCCAAAGTCATTCATATCCTAAACAAACTCTCTCCACTACATTCCCTCCACTGATCAATTTGTTTGTAATGACCCTCATCCACTGTGGTGGTTTAGAGCTATGTACCCCAGAAAAAAACATGTTTTTAAACTTAATCCATTCCTGTGCATGTGAATCCATTATAAGAAGGATTTTTTTATGAGGATACTTCATTTAAGGTGAGGCCCAACTCAATCAGGATGGGTCTTAATCCTATTACTAGAGTCTTTTTTTAAGCAGAATGAAAACCACAGAGAAAACAGCCAAAAGTTAAAGTCAGTGGAACCTGGAAGAGAAGGGGGAGACCCCGAAAGGCTGCCGTGTGCATTGCCATGTGACAGAGAAGCCCAGGACCAAGGATAACCAGCAGCCAGGCCCAGAACACCAGGTTCTGGGAATGCCTCGATTTGGACTTCTCCTAGCCTCAAACTGTGAGCCAATAATTCTCATTATTTAAGCCAATGAGAATGGATGGTATTTGCTTGAGCAGTTAAAGAAAACTAAAATACCCACACTGTCTTCCTATGTCAGACCATGGGTTCTTGACCTCATTCCTTCACATTTCCTCTGGAAATTCGCTCTGTAATATTCCTTGTTTTGTTATCTTTAGTCCTTGTCTCACTTGCCCTGACCTAACAGCTTTCAAGGCAATATCTTTCTAGATCCTATCACTACTAATCTCCTTAAAAGCGTAGTCAATACTCATTGTCTCCAGTTCACAGCCCGCATTAACTTCTGGTTATTCTTGTTGTTTAATAAGACCAATTTTATTGTGTAATTTGTAAGCTGCCTCTAAATACATTTTATTTTATTTTTATTCTCATGAAAGAAATCAGTATATATACTGTATAAGGTCTAAGGAAACTACAAGGCTTCTGATGCTAATGTAGGAATCTCCTCTCCCACCTCTCTTTATCCCCTAAATCCCACTCCCCAAAGGCAATCATTTTTACATCTCACCATTGTCTCTTCTCTGCTTTACTTTCAAATTCTAAACACCATGCTTATAGTATCACTGTCACAGCACCACACCACACACCTCCTATTCTTTTCTGCCTTTTTTATTCCTTTACTGTCCTTAGGGTAGGCTCTCAAGAGGGAGGGGAGATAAACAAATGTTCTTAATCTAATAAGATTAACCATCAACTTCTCAATCAATGCCAGTTTAGATGCTGCTCTCTGCCTCCTGATCAAAGTGTTCCTATGAAGGTTATGCAACTATCAATTCATTAATCCGTTTTCAGCACTCATCTTACTAGACATCTCTGTTAATCAATCCTTCCAACTTTTTCCTAGATGGGTTTTAAGGTTCTTCACTTTTTGTTCTTCATCTACTCCCCACCTTATTACTCAGTCTTAGATTCCTCCATTGATTCTTCCTTTGCCTGAATCTTTTTTAATTTTTTAAATTTATTTTTCAATTTACATAATCAATTTTAAGGTGTTCTTGGGTCTACAATTCTGTGAGTTTTAACAAATAGAATCACCACCACAATCAGGATACAGAACATTCCCATACCCCTGTGGTACCCCTTTTGTACCCAATTCCTAATTCCACCTCCATCCCTGGTTAACGCCAGTCAGTGTCTTCTCTGTCCCTATAGTTTTGTATGTTTCAGAATATCATATAAAAGGAATCATATGATTTATAGCCTTTTGAATCTAGCTTTCTTTTTGTGGATGTGCCACAGGTTATTTATCCATTCACACATCGAAGGATACTGGAGTCATTTCCAGTTTGGGGCAATTACAAAAATGTGTCTATATTCATATACAAGAGTTTGTGTGAAAATAAATGTTCATTTCTCTAGGGTGAATACATAGGAGTAGGATTACTAGGTTAAAAGGTGATTGTATTCTTAACTTTAAAAGAAACTGCAAAATCGTTTTTCCATGGTGTCTACATCGTTTTGCATTCCACCAGTTACTTCTCATTCTTACCAACACTTAGAATTGTCAGTGGACTTTTGATTTGGCTTTTTTTGGCTTTTGTTTTTATTTGAGGGTTTTTTTTTTTAAGCTATTCCAATAGGTATGCCTCAAAGTCTCAAAGATATTTTCAGCACATAGAAAAGTCTAAAGGAATGCAATGGATGAAATTAAATTTCATCATAGAGTGTGACATGCCTAAAATAAGGATTCTCAGATACTTCCATAATAATAAGTAAATGATTCTGTTGAGCATAACCTCAAAAGACAAATCCATAGGTACAAAAATAATACAAGGCATCTTTGGAGGTTAAATGAATAGGAAACTCCACTATATAATATCATTTGCAGTTCCTCAAAATTAAAGAGGTAGAACTATGATTTAAATGCAAATCTCAAATGGCGATTAAATTTTTGCATTGGGTCTCTTAATCTTAATTTCCAAGTTATCTTAAATTAGTCAAAAAAAATAAAAAATGAAAATGAGAATGATGAAATTTGTTTAGTCTATAATGAAATACATTTTACACTATTTTTAATATACTGCATATGTTATCTTCTATTGCCATTCTGAATGCCCTGTACCATTAATATTAAAAGTCCATTCCCAGTTTCCTATTTTGAGCAGTTATTTTGCCCACTGTTTGAAATAAGCACATTTATTTTGATGTATTTTCAATGGGAAATGATGGAAATTGTGAATGAGAAAAAGCTAACACCAAGCCTCAAAGTGAATGATGCATAAATACTTTTTTGCCAAATAATTGAGTTTTGTATATAGTGAAGATACTTCCTTGTTGGAGATGAATGTCTTGATAATGTATTTCATCAAATCAGAAACTATTTTAATGCAGTGGCTATTTATCTGTAACCAAAAGTAAAAAGTAAAAATACACATTTTTTGCAAACATTCTACTAGTCATTCAAATTATTTCAATACAATTCTTCCTAAAATTGAGTTACTCCTCATTAATATTGCCATTTGAGAGCCAAAAAAAGACTTGCTCATTAGTTTTCAGAAGTAAACATACAGAATCAAATGGTTTAATTTTTATACTTAAACAGGAAGATTTACCTCTAATGCAAAGCCATACTGCTCTAGCTCTGTGTAGATAAGTCCACGATTGATGAAGGTATTCAATGTTATAGATTCTCCAGCGTCAAGAAGAAGCACAACTCCATAATCTATTAATGCCTAAAAATAAAGTAATCACTTGCAACCTAGATTTAACTCTTTAGGACCATACTTCACTAATCATGGACAAATGTGCTTATGCCCAAAATAGGACCTTATAGTTAGTTCTTTTATTTCACTTACAACTTGCAACCAAAAGTTATCATTTGTTAGATTTGAAGGACCCTCTTATTGTGACACAACTACTTTTTAGTCAGTGGTGTACATTGTGCTTACATTCCACATGTTATTTGTTAATCACTATATTTTTTTTTTTTTTTTTTTTTAAAGATTCATTTATTTATTTAATTTCCCCCCCTCCCCTGGTTGTCTGTTCTTGGTGTCTATTCGCTGCGTCTTGTTTCTTTGTCCGCTTCTGTTGTCGTCAGCGGCACGGGAAGTGTGGGCGGCGCCATTCCTGGGCAGGCTGCACTTTTCTTTTCACGCTGGGCGGCTTTCCTCACGGGCGCACTCCTTGTGCGTGGGACTCCCCCACGCAGGGGACACCCTTGCGTGGCACGGCACTCCTTGCGCGCATCAGCACTGCGCATGGCCAGCTCCACACGGGTCAAGGAGGCCCGGGGTTTGAACCGCGGACCTCCCATATGGTAGACGGACGCCCTACCCACTGGGCCAAAGTCCGTTTCCCATGTTAATCACTATATTTTCATTTGTATATGGATCAGAAGAGGGGATGCAAAACTCCCTCAGTAGTTTCATCTAATGAGTGTTGACTTTAAAGCAAAGCACTTATTACCATTTGACATTTAATTTCTATTGTTTATTTTCCTCATTGAAATTTAAGCTCTATGAGAGCAGACCTTTTCCATTTTGTTCATTATTGTAGCCCAGTAACAACTATGGCACCTGGAACATAGTTATTGGTATTCAATAAATTTTTGTTGAATGAATAAATTGTGAATCAGTAAAAAATGGGCCTTCATAAAACTAACAAATACTGTTGGAAAATTACTTCAAAATATTTTGATAGGTATACTCATCTCTAAAAGACATAAGTCTCAACTGAGAATTAGTCAACTCAGAGAGCATTTCTCCATTCATTATCTTTATTTATTTTTTTATTCACTGAGTAAACAAATTCATACCAGTTATTGATTCTCCATCAAGTACTAGAAGAATCCCAAATTTGGGTTGGAACTGAATCTCTTAAGCAATTTTCCTCCTGAACATTTTATTCAAAAGAGCCATATGGCTTGATCAGAAAAGGGCCAAATCTTATATGTCTGTACTACATGCTAACTGAAAATGGCAAATAAATAGTATTTTACTATTTGCTCATTTGTCCTCCTCTGGTGTTTCATGATTAGGTACTCAAGTGCCTAAAAGAACTGTGTGATTAAATATCCTATATGTATATTGTGACATAATGATAAATAAGTATTGCCAGGACTATAAAAATAATTAGAACTATATGGGGGAGAAAACTAGAATGTTAACCTAAAAAATGTCTAAATTTTCCTTTTGCAGAATCACAAAATGTGAAACTTGTAAGATGCCTTAGAGATCCACTGAGCCAGCTGCATATGTGGTACAAGAAGAAGCATCAGCAGGGAAATGAGATTTCATCAAGATCAGTAAAGTGGGGTGAGCACAAAGTTTGGGATTAAGATGCTGACAGGGTTTTGGCCTATTCTGGATCTGGGTCATGTCTCTGCTACTAAAACTCTGTGGTCTTGGGAAAGTTTCTTAACATAAGGCTTAACATAAGTTTCCTCATCTGCAATATTTCATCATATTGCTATAAAGGTCCACTTAAAAATATATTAATTGTATGTTGGTGATACATTTAGCCCAGTAATTGTCACATAATAAACCCCAAGTAAGTAGTAATTGTGACATTTTTTGTTAATATAGGATCCAGAATTCACCTTTGCTTGGCTTTTATGAAAGCGTGTCTTAGAAAAAACGTCTAAGTTCATTTTCTGCAGAAAGGTAACTTGGGTTTTTTCAGCTTAGTTCTGGCAGGAGTAAGGAGAAAGAGGTGAAGGTAGACAAAAAAGTCGGAGATAAACCCGGTAAATGGCATCCAGTACACTCGCTGGAGGTCAGACGGTTTTACAGGCCACCGAAAGGCTGCTAACCCAGAAGCAAACAAACCTGTGAGCACCCACGCAGGTGTCTAACTCCCTGTGTTACCGGGATAAGTTTTCTAACCTCTCCCTACTTCCATTTCCCCAACTGTAAAACGAGCAGCACTAAAATCACCAATAACTTATTATTTTAATTCAAACTCCTTTTACTTAGGTATTTTGCATTTTCTTTATTAGCAGGGCAGTGGCTCTTTTAGTACCTGAGATAAAAATGGGAGTTCCTGCCACACCCCCACACCCCCAGCCCATTGTTTGTAGCTTCAAGGTTACTAGAAAGGAGAGGGGGTGGAGAGGAAGCTGTCAAAGACTCCTGCTGTGCGGGTCACTCTGATAAATGATCCTTTAATTTGCTCCTAGAATCTTGAGAACTCCTTGTTAAAAATTAGTCCTTTGTCAACATTTCTGGAGGGAACCTGATAATCTGGTTACCAGGAATTCTATGTCCTCTTACGTAGAAACAATGTTTTCCCAACTTCTTCCTTCCCATAGCATGTAAATATCTAAATTTTTAAATGTTTTAAACAGAGTTACTGTTCAAATTTCAAGGAGATTAGGGAGTGTGCCGACACAGGGAAGCAGACGTGACACAAGGGAAGGTCTTTCAAAGGTAAGCTTCATTTACTGCAGAAGTGGGTTAGAAACTAAGGGGAGAAAAATGGATAGCAGAGAAAGAGAAACAAGAGGAGGGACAAAACAGAGACCACAGACCACCTGCCTCCCCACTGAGGACTCCTGACTGAAAAAGGTCTAAACAACAAAGGGGATGGAAGAGAGGGAGTAATATTAGAAAACATAAAAGAGGTTTTGCAGAGGCAGGAGCTGGACCATGACAAATGGAGAAAAGGGTTTGCTGTAACCATGATTTGGGTCTCCACAATAGATGGGCTAGTCCTGGTCACTGGTCCCCGGAGTCAAAGGATCCCTGCTCTGTCTGTGGTCCGGCCACTATATGAAAATGACCTCCACAAACCGTTTTAGTTAGCACTGAAATTTTAAACAACGTTATTGCTAGTGACTACTGCTTAAAAATTCTGGTTGTAGTGTGATCAGTAGAAACAAATGAGAATTACTAGAATGAGAATTAACTATGTAATGTATTTTAAGTGCTTATATAAGGATTGTAAAATGAATTTTACATTTGAATTATTGCAGGGATTATATAAAAACATTTATTGAGCATTTGCAAAGAAATTACATGTTCTTTGAAAGCATTTTTTGGCTTCTCAAGATTTCACGTGTGTGTATTTCCATAGGAATTATTTTTCAAAATTATAACAAAGGTAATGAGAGAATGCTTTACGTATAATTTTAACAGAAATCCATCCAAACATAAAAGATGCTAACTGGTACAATGTGTACTTTAAATCATAAAAATTCTATAAACATGTTGTTTATTAAAATGGTAGTCTTACCATTTGAAGTTCCTTTATTTTGGTGTAACATATTGCTCTGTTATAAAATGCTACATAACTGTTTTTGTCCATATTGATAGCTGTAGTTAAATCTGTAATTGCTAGCTTATAAGTCTGCAAAAAGTAACAATTAGTTGAGAAGTATAGCTATAACAGACTGAAATTTAATTGTAAAATAAATTCTTCATTCTATCATTTTGGAGCACACATTCAACCATTCTGTGTATCATCTGTAACATTAAGACAATTTAGCTAATATTTCAGAGTTAATTAAGGAGATCTCCTCGTAGGAATTATTATAGTTACTTTTATATACTTAAATACATAACACATAAAATTAAATCCACAAACAATTTCAACTTAGACTATTATCTTATTACCAACGTTGCTATATGATAAGGAGAAAATTATACTTCTTATTGGTAAAAGAGAAGCAAGCCACATTCATCTAGGAAATATTCATCAGAGCTTGCTTGCTTCTGTCATTTGTGCTATCATATCACATTATTATAATGTTTTCTACCCACATTCCCTTTTGCTTCATCTTTGATTCTTTTTGGATACCTTATATCATCCATTTCTACAGGCAGTAATTTTCATGGAATTAACATGTAATGCAAGATCTTACTTTTGCTTTAAGGTGTTATTTGCAAACTAATTCTTATGAAATAACTACAAAGAAAGGTCAGAAAAGAAAAGTAGGGAGAAACAAAGTATTCCATGCAATATAAGATGTCAATTGGTAAGTAGAGCTCACACTCTGTGACCCAGTAATTTCCATTTAGGAAGTAATCATAAACTCAACGATTTTGTATTCAGTTGTGCATAACTGCAACAGTTTAAATAGTAAAACAGTAAAAACTTGAAAACAATATAAATGTCCACCAATAAAGTTGTTTAAAAAAATTATGATGGAATATTATGCAATCATTTTTAAAAACCAGGACACAAAACAAAATTATATAAATAACAATCCAAATTTTTGTAGCTATCTGTCATAGATTATTAGGAAAATAAAAAGACAAATGCAAATACACCTAAATGCTCTTAGGAGTTATCATTTTATGATGGGATAATAAGTGATTTTAACCTTCTCCTTTACTTCTGTATTTTCCAAATTCTCTACAATTAATATATACTATGTAATATTTTTTTTTACTTTCTTAATAAAAATGAACATTATTTTAAATATAAATGTCAAAAATTAATACCACTATATTGTAAAAAATTATGAGTCCCAATCCCTTTTCTTTTTTTTTTTTTTTGCCCCAAGTTTTAAAAGCAGTTTTATTGAAATATAGTTACATACCATATAATCTATCCAAAGTGTACTTTAGTATAACTATACAGATTTGTGCATTCCTCACCTCTTTTTTTACTCTTTTTTTTTTCTTTTTTTTTCTATTTTTTTTTTTTATTGATTTTGTAATAATATTACATTAAAAATATATATGTGAGGTCCCATTCAACCCCCCCCCCCCACCTCTCCCTCCCCCCCCCCCCCCCAGCAACACTCGTTCCCACCATCATCATGACACATCCATTGGATTTGGTAAGTACATCTTTGGTCACCTCTGCACCTCATAGTCAATGGTCCACATCATGGCCCATACTCTCCTCCATTCCATCCAGTGGGCCCTGTGAGGATTTACAATGTCTGGTGATTGCCTCTGAAGCACCATCCAGGGCAGCTCCATGTCCCAAAGACGCCTCCACCTCTCATCTCTTCCTGCCTTTCCCCATACCCATCAGCCACCATGTCCACTTTTCCCAATCCAATGCCACCTCTTCTATGTGGACATTGGATTGGTTGTGTCCATTGCACCTCTATGTCAAGAGGAGGCTCAGATTCCACATGGATGTTGGATGCAATCCTCCCACTTTCAGTTGTAATCACTCTAGGCTCCATGGTGTGGTGGTTGTCCTTCTTCAACTCCATCTTAGCTGAGTGTGATAAGTCCAAAAAATCATATTGTAGGTGCTGGAGTCTGTTGAGGCTCAGGACCTGGCTATCACATTGTCAGTCCAGAGATTCAAATCCGCTAAATATATCTTAAACCCCAACATTAACTGCACCTCCATCACCTTAGCATGAAAGTCTTATGAAGGAAGATCCCATCTGAGTCCAGATTCATCACACATAAACACCAGTTCCAAAAAGGGGCCATCTGACCTGGTAGTTAACCCCATCGGCCATGACCATAACTCTCATGGGTCTCTTTAGCCCTGGAAGGAACCGATATCTGGGGGTTGTATCTGCTTTATCTGTCTCTCTGACTCTGCTCAGTTGTGCATGAGGGCAATCCTTCTGCCAGCCTCCAGACTCTTTTTTAGAAACTCGTAGCCATATAAACTCATTTCTCTTTTCCATTTCCCCCTTACTTTAGGTCAAACAGCATTTTAAAGTCATGTTATTTTATGTAGACAGGGATATTCTGCTGATCCACATTGAACCTTCCGTATAAGGTCATTTTCCAGTTGCATCATCAGTTGGTAGTTGATAGTGGTCCCTCGGTGCCAGGGAGGCTCATCCCCGGGTGTCATGTCCCACGCTGGGGGGAAGGCATTGCATTTACATGCTGAGTTTGGCTTCGAGACCGGCCACATTTGAGTAACATGAAGGCTGACAGGAGGAAATTCCCAGGCACAATGTTGCTCTAGGCCTTGTTCTTATTTTAGGCTTATCAGCTCACAAGCATAGTCATTAGCCCAATCCCTTTTCATGCATTGTGAAAGTATAAAGTATTCTATGTAGTTCTGCCTTTCACACCAGAGCGATTCTCCTATCACAGAGGAATAAAAAAAGGGCTCCCTATTTGGCATCTTAAGAATCTACCTGCTCTAAAATCTCAGTTAACAAGGCAGGAAATGGCCTACCTTGTTGTAATATTTCAGAACTCCTCTGTAGAGGAAGGCACGCACACTCTCAGGGTAAATTTTTATGGCTTCATTACAATTCAAGATTGCTTTGGAGTATCTGCCTTTTAAGCCATAGTAGGCTACTCGACTTAAATATGCCTTTTTCAGAAAAAAGAGAGGAGGAAAGCAGGAAAGGGTGCTTTAGTAACAGCATCAATTCTAACAAAATATATGGTACTTTGAAAAGATCTATGCCCCACAAATGTGGTATAAAATATAGAGTTTTTTCCTACTCTTTTATCATGAAAATTTTCAAACACAGAATAATTGAAATAATAGCCATATACCCACCCCCTGGATTCAATAATTATTAGCATTTTGCCATATTTGTTTTATCTATTTTTTTTGTGAACTATTTGAAAGTATGTTGTGAGATATCTAATACTTGGCCTCAAATTTTCAGCATGCATCTCCTGTGAAGGACATTCTCCTACCTAAACATACTACCATTATATATCTAAGAAAATAAACAGTAATTCCCTAAAATCATCTAATATTTAGTCCATATTCAAATTTCCCCAATTGTGAAAACTAAAAGTCCTTGAATACACTTTTAAAGTCAGGATCCCATCAAACTTTACCAATTGAATTTTGTGTTGTCTCTACAATGTCTTTATTAAAAGGTAGGAATCAATATGATAGCAAAGCAAAAAGTACATAAAAATAATAATATAGTATGTAAAATTATAATAGCTGCATTAAAATCCTAACAATATTTATGTATAGCATAGTTCACAAAGCACATTTGAAGACATAATATCCCCTTTACAAATAATTCTTTTAGTTCAAAGAAAAAATACAGATTACTGGGTTATCAAAATTGTTGGCTGGGAAGGACCAAGAGGGCTTGAAAAACCATGGCATGAGCCAACCAGACATGAATTCTTTGTGAGAGAGAGACCTCTAGACTGCCCTGAAATCCTGCGCTTGTTTAAAGAATATTGGATGCTTGTGGAAAAATGACAGATACAGTGAAGTTAACAGTAACAGATTTACTTCAGGGATGGCTTTGGGGACAATCCCTTTTTATACAGCTTGATTGCAGAAGTACGCCATCCATCAAAATAAACCATTCCATGGTTTATGAATAACCATTCAATTTGCCATGTACTGCTTTATATATGACCCCTAATTGGTCTAGGTATTGCAGCAGAAATGCTAAAGCAGCTGTCAAATGGCCATCAGAAGCCATTGTAACTGCTTGCACTTTCATGTCATCATCTGGAGTCAAGCTTCTATGGACCACTGCACTCATCAAGGGGTTTTAGACCTCTCCTCTGCAGAGGTCCGGG
This sequence comes from Dasypus novemcinctus, assembly GCF_030445035.2. Taxonomy (NCBI): domain Eukaryota; kingdom Metazoa; phylum Chordata; class Mammalia; order Cingulata; family Dasypodidae; genus Dasypus; species Dasypus novemcinctus. Next base: position 76,820,176 of record NC_080675.1, read on the forward strand.
ATCTGCTCATGGACATAGCTGGGGAAGAGTGAAAGAGGACTCATAACAACCTGTCCAAACATATGTTCCAACATTTGAATGTCACCCAAGTCCAAGAGGAGATTGACTTGGAATGTTGAACAATACAGCAAGTAAATATCATTTATATATATAATTGAATGAAAAGTAAGCAAAGTAACCAGCAGTTGATATCTAGTAACAATAGCATATAAAGGATTAAATAATTTCAGCATAATTAACACACTATTGAAATGACTGAAATTGTTCATTTAATACCTGGTAATATTTTGGATTGAGGGTTATTGCATAATTAAAATCCAGGATCGAGTTATCCTTTTGGAGTTTTACTTTACAAAGCCCTCTTTGATAAAAGGCTTCTGCACATTCAGGATTTGCTTTCACAGCTTTTGTAAAAGAATCATAAGCCTGGAAAAGTATATCATTAAAAAGTAAACCACTTGGTGAGATTACTTTGAAATGTTAAATTACATTATGTAACCTTTTTTTAAGTTTTCACTAATTGTTTGATCATTTTATAATAAAGACATTCCTCCTAATGATCGTTGAGGGGCAAACAAAAAATAAAATGCATGAACAAGCTAGCATTATTCTTATAATCTAGAGGTCTCCTTATTTCCAAACTAATATCTACACAATCCATGTTGTTAGCTCTGGTGGCTTTAAGTTCTTAAACGTAATTCATCCTGTGGATGTGAACTCATTGTAAAATGGACTTTTTGATAAGGCTACTTCAATTAAGGTGTGGTTCCAGCTGAATCAGGATGGACCTTATCCTATTACTGGGGTCCTTTATAAACAGAATGAAATTCAGACACACAGGGAGAAAGCCACAGGGAACAGCCAGAAGCTAGAAGTCAACAGAACCACTGGAAGAAAAGAGAGACACCAGGAGAGGCCACCTTGTACACTGCCATATGAAGGAAAAGCCAAGAACCTAGGATTGCCAGTAACCAGTCACAGAAATCCAGTCATCTAGAAAGTGATTTTGAACTTCTCCTACCCTCAAAACCATTAACCAATAAATTTCCAATTTTTAAGCCAACCCATTGCATGGCATTTGTTTTAGCAGCCAGAAAACCAAAAATCAGGTTATAATCTCATTGAGAAAGTAATTTTTACCATTATTCTTCAGATTGTGTTACATCAAAGAAATTACAAGTATATTTCCCACGAAAGTTCAAAGAAATATATCAAATACATAGTGATGAAATTTCAGAACAGTGAAACTCCAAAATTCATCTCAAGATTGTAAAGCAAAGCTGTGTTTGTTCTGGTTGTCACATATACACACACACAACTATAAACTAGGAAAAGATTTGTAATTAATTTTATATATTTACTGGCATTTTTTTAAGGAGGTATCAGGTATTGAACCCAGGACCTCATACATGGGAAACAAGTCCTCAGCCACTTGAGCTACATTCACTTCTGCATTTCTTAATGGAGCTAGTCAAGTCTTACTTTTTTTCAAGGTTATAGAGATGCAAGTTTAGGATACTGTCCATGCCTATGAATATAAGGAATATAACCATGTCTGTCTGTGTGTGTATGTATGTATCTATGTGTGTAGAGGTGGAGTTGTGGAATATCTAACATTAACCACTGGGCAATATTATTTTACATATATATCATATACACAATAAATTTTGAAGTGGACAATTATATAAAATAACTTGAGACTGTATAAAAACATAATCGAATCAACTGGTTTTCAATGAAACTGGCCATTCTAATAACAAGTTTCAACCCAATTTGAATTGAATTGTTCAATTGCTTAGTCAATAAGAGAGGCAAAAGAATGTACTAATAATTTTCCATTTATCTCACATTAAGTTCTCACTTCAAAGTGCTTGTTCATTTAATAAACTCATACTGACATTACAAAAATTATTTTGCAGAATTTTACAATTAGATTTATTGTTTTGATAGAAAACACACGTTAGTCTTTAGTATTTCGTTACTACTAAATAAAGTGCCAGATAAAGTGTTTTGATTAAATAAAGCAATATACTAGATTTTGCAGGGTGCATACCAACTCTAAGTCAATGCCACACAACACTGCCAGGCTTTATGAGAAGCTTTGAACTAGTCACTGTATAAGTAGGCTTCAGAAACAGAGTTGAATGCAAGCAATAGATTTCAGAATTCACTAATAAACTATACTCCTAAATATACAAAATACCATTTGTAAATTGCCTTCCTCCATGTAACAGAGGCCCAAGTTATACAGACAGTCTGCTGAAGCCACTGTGGTATTTGGTCCTTTATCAGAATGAGAAAACACATCCAAAGCCTTTTTAAAAGTCCTCACAGCTTCCTATAATAATTAAAAAGGGGAGGAGTCAGAATAATTCTTTATAGTGTTTATTTAGCATTATAGCCCTAAATGTTAGAAAAAACTCTAAGCACAAGGCCTGTGACAATTTGAGATTATTTTATGAATCCCAAAAAGAGAAAGATTATGTTTGCAAACTCATCTATTCCTCTGGGTGTGAAATCTTTGATTGTATTAAATTCAGTCAAGGTGTCTTTGATTAAATTACCTGTTAACAATAGGTTGTTTTGTTTTATTTGACCACATCAGTAAGGCATGACTCAGGTTGAATACCCACCTCCTTGGTGGCTCTGATATAAAGGGACAGACAGACATAAGAAGACATCCAGAGGAGAGAACTTTGTCATTTTTAATCTTGCCATTTGACAGAAAGAAGGCTTAAACAGCTAAAGCCCTGGGAGAGATGGACCATTTGCCTAATAGCTTACAGCTGACCTTGAGAAGAAAGCTGAGACTGATATAGGAAGCCCTGAGAGACAAGCCCTATGCCAGCCTGCAGCTGAGATCGGGGAGAAGCTGGGCCCACAGAGGCTCAGAGAAAGAAGAGACCAAGAAGGGAAGGCTGAAACGGGGCAGAAATCGCCTACCATCTTTCTTCCACAAGTGGCAGGTGACTTTGGTGAGAAAGTACCTCTTTGCTTTCCATAGCCTTGGGACTGTAAACTTTTACCCCAAATAAATACCCTTTATAAAAGCCAACAGTTTCTGTTGCTTTGCATCGGCACGCCTTTGGCAGACTGATACACAGCCCTACTCTTACTTCCCATGAGGACACACAGACCTGAGAAAAGTCCCAGACCTGGTTGGTACACCACAAGAAGAGGACCAAGCCGGGGAGTCAGCTCTCAGCACAAACCAGCTAGGTGTCTTTCCTGAGAGCTGGTACTTAGCAGGCTTGTACACAAGGATTTTCATAATTTCAAAATTTTAAAGCCTATTTTATTATAGTTTTAAGTCAGACATTAATGCCTAATTTACATCCAATTTCCTAATAATTTTCCTGAATGAAATATTCCAATGCCACTTAGCAGTAAAGGACATGATAATATCTGGTGCAATCTTAATCAACCTTTATTTTGTCCTGTGGTGTTCTTAATGAGGTGCCATTGGCACCAGAAAATAAACTATTATCAAAAATCACACTTTTAAATTATTTAGTCAAAATAGTTGAAACTCATTAATGGAAAAAATAATCCAATGCCATCAGAAATGACATTTGACAATCAACTAACCCTTTAGCCCATTTTCTTAATTGCATTAAAGTGCCAGAAAAACAATGAGATTTAATGTAGATATGCTAAACTTCCTTTCTTGCTCTCCTTTAGTAGCTACTCGACATGTTTACAACCCATCTCTACACCCATCCTCACTCTCAGCACATGGCCTTGCCATAAAGATAACAGATCACCTCCCCGATTTTCCTTCTTTCTGCTTTTCAAGGTATCTATAACTTCATCCATTTTCACCTTTTTGTGTCCTGTATGTGAAAGGTTTCTTTTTTTCTCCTTTTTGGAACAAATTCTTCAAGCTGTGTCCTTGACCCCATCTCCTTCTCCCCACCTGAGCTCAAACCATTATTAGTTCCTTCCTCTTTTGGATCATGGCCCCTTACTATCTCCTTGAGTCCATAAAACAATGCAATTTTTCAATCTCATTCAAATTGGAATTAACAAATCTTCACTTCCTCTTGATTGCCCCTCTAGTTGATGCCCCATCTTCTTCTCCTTCAGTACTCTAACAGGTATCCTAAGGGAGCCTTGGTGAGGCTTACAGGTAAGATGTATTTACATTGTGAAAACAGCCATGCGACTGCTCTGTAGACAGAGTCTTGGAGGAGGAAAACACTTTTGCTGTAAATCAAGGAAAAAATTTTTTTAAATGTCCTGAAGTGAGTAGATCTGGAGATACTTAGAAAGCAGAACCAAAAAAAGAACTTATTGACTTGATGGAGAAGAAGCAATCAAAGGTGACCCCAGCACACTGGCCAGTGCAAATAAAGAATGGGGAGGGTAAGGAAACTGTTATTTCTAAAAGGATGGAGAGACCAACAACTTCAAATGTGGAAGAAAAATAGGCAAAGATATACATTGAGAAAAGACCACTGAATTCACAATAAGGGAGTCATTAATAAAATGGGTAGTAGCAGTTCATTCCAAACCATAAGCATATTCATTGTCTATTGCTGAGAATTAAATGACCACCAGTTTATCACCTTAAAGCTACCCACAATTACTATTTCACATTTCCTCATGTCAAGAGTTCAAACAAGGTTTAGCTGGGTCCTCCGATCTGGGTCTCACAAGGCTGCAAGCAGGGTATCAGCTGACCTGCATTTTCATCTGGAAACTCAACTCAGGAGAATCTCTTTCTCCTCATTTAGGTTGTTGACAGAATTCATTTATTTGCAGCTGTATGAACAGGATCATGCTTCTAGATGGCTATCATGTAGAAGATGCCCTCAGGTCCTAGGGGCCACCCCACTTCCCTGACACATGGCCCTCTCCCTAGGCAGTCATGCAGCCTGACAATTTGCTTCTTGCAGGTCAGGAGGAGAATCTCTCTACAGTCTGCTTGCAGGGAATCTTATATGATGATGGTGTTTCAAAGCCATATGTACCCCAGAAAAAAATGTGCTTAAATCTAATCCAGTCCTGTGTATGTGAACCTATTGTAAGTAGGACATTTTGATGAGGTTATTTCAGTTCATGTGTGGCTGAGCCCAATCAGGCATCCTTTATAAGAGAATGAAAGTCAGACAGAATGAGAGAAAGCCTCAAGAAGCAAGAAGCCAAGTATCAACAGAATCTGGAAGAGAAGGAAAAGACCAGGAGAAACCGCATGTACCTGCTATGTGGCAAGTTAGGACCAAGACTCACTGGCAGCCAGCCCTTGAACTCCACAGCATCACCTTGATGAAAGCATCACCTTGATGATGCTTTGATTTGGACTTTTTCCCATCCTCAAATTGTGCGCAAATAAATTCCCATTGTTTAATCTGACTCATTTCATGGTATTTGCTTGAGCAGCCTAGGAAACTAAACACTAACATAACATAATCAAGGGGGTGGCATCCTACCAACTTTTCCGAACTCTATTGGTTAGAAGCAAGTCACAGGTCCCACCCACACTGAGGTTATGCGAGGGCATGGCTAATTTGAGGTCATTTTACGATGTGTCCACCATGAAAACATAAAAGCTAGATTGTAGTGTGTGGCAGAATGAGTGGAAAGTAAGGAAATAAAGATAATAAATATAGAAATGTTTTCTAAAATTTGGTTGTACCAGAGATAAGAGGAAAGAGTCAATAATCTGGGAGGTAAAGGTGGCAAAAATAGGGAAGAGTTCTCTTTTTAGTGAAAAATATTTATGCATGATCCAATGTTTATGGGATGAAGCCTGTAAAGAAGGAGAAGCTAAAAATACATTATGGAGTAAAACAAGAAATAATAATGGCTAATATTTATTAAATGTGTACCATGTGCCAAATATTAAGCATTAAATATTTACTTGATTTCACTCATTTAGCCCCCACATAAATCTCACAAGGTAGATTCTAAGTATATATATTTTAATATAAAACAGCTGAGAATTAGAGAGGTAGAATAACTTGCCCAGGGTTCACTGCTGTCACACTGCAGAGCAGGGACTTGAATCCAGGAAGTCTGGCTCCAGAACCCACACTCTCATCCAATGATTTAAATTCCTGGTAGGGTGGAAGAGATGTCAATTTTTTTTATCACAGGTTGCTGTGTAAGTGAAATGAAATCCTTCCTGATGCACACCAGGTGTTTAAGCAACAACAGTTGCTTATTACTGTTATTCTTGTTATTTGTTCTCCAGATAAGCCTTGTATTATTGAGGATCCATCAAAAAAAAAAGGACCTACAAACCTAGATATGGATAGGAAGTTCAGGTACCAATAACTAGACTCTTCCATGTCTCCTTAACAGCAATCCAAATCTCCCATTCTATAGAAAACAAAAAACACTTACTGGATAAGGTTTTACAACATCAACAAAAGCAATCATTTCAAAGAATGCCACTTCACCCAAACCATTCCTCAGAGTTTCACAATACAAAGTAATATGTGTGAACAATACTCAACTCAGAGTTTAGACAGGATGCCTCCAGGAGAATGGCAGACCACATGTTTCAGAAGAAAATTCCTAGCACAAACTTTCTAGGAGATGTCACACACACACAGACACCAAAACCTATGGCTGAAGTGCTACATGGTAGGCAGAAAAAGGGGAGGGGTTGCACTGATGGAACATGCCTACAGCATCATGACAATCTGGATACTGCCCATTGAGGTCAGCAGCAAGGAAGAGGAGAGGAGTCTGGCACTCCTTCACTGAACTGGAGTGCTAAGGGGGCCAGAGTAATCCCAGGCCAGTGGTATGCTCTGGCTCCTGCAGTAGTGGGCACAAATCCTATCTGGAGGAAAATGGCCTCAGTTTAAACCTTTGGATCCCTACAGATTCCTACAAGCAAAAGCTTATAAACAAAGATCAAGAGCACAGAAAAAGGCAAATGACTATGAGTGAGAACAGGCAAATCTAACAAAGAACAGGCTTTGATATCTGAGAAATGCAAATATTAGAACTGTCAGGTACAACATAAATGTTTATAAGACATTTAAAGAAATGTTTGAAATTGCAGATGAAACAAAAGGAGAAAATCAGAAATGACTAGAACGTTTTGAAAACAATCAAATGGGACTTCTAGAAGTGAAAATGATTCTTGAAATAAAAAAAGACAAAACTAAAGAAATAATTTCTGAACCTGGAGATAAACTTGAAAAAATTACGTAAAATGAAGCGATATTTAAAAATACAAACGATAAGCTATGATAATGGAGACTAGAAAAATCCAATTTACATCCCATCAAAGTCCCAGAAAGATAAAAATAGAATGAGAGACAATATTTGAAAAATAATGGATGACAATTTTTCAGAATGGATGAAAGACATGAATCCACAGATTCAGGAACCACAGCCTATCACAGAAGCAGGAAAATAAAAAGAAATAAACAGGTTTACAACTTGTCATGAAACTGTAGAACACTAGAGACAAAAATTATGTTTTTAAAGTAACCAAAGATACAAGAAAGACTATTTTTTAGAAAGAAAGATAATCTGATAACAGACTTCTCATCACCAGGAACAGATGTCAAAACACAGGGTAATATTACCTTCAAAGTGTTGAGAAAAATAACTGCAAGCTTAAAATTTTGTTGTAAAATAAACAAAATGAAAGATTTAACAATTGAAAGATGTTCATTTTCCTTTGGGAAAAAAATAGAAATGATCAGAGGACAGTCTGATGTATAGTAAGTGGTAAGCAAATAAAATGGAAACATGTAAATATAAACATTGTATAAAATAGTAGTTATTTCATTTTGTATTATAATTTATAAAGTTAAAAAAGCATAGAACTAAGACTGGACACAAAGAGTGTGTGAGTTGGGAGGTGAGTAATAAAAGTTAGAGAATTCTATGTCCTTTTATTACTCAGGAGAGAGAATACAATATTGTTTAGTTTCAGACTTTGCTTAATAAGCACGGCAGCATTTCAAGAGTAATGACTAAAATAACACAAATAGAACAAATTACAAAAGAACAAAGGGATAAATGACATAAGGAAATTTTCAGAAATTAAAAACCTCAATCCAAAAAATAAAAGGTGCTAGAGGGTTATGAAAAGAAAGAAGCATTGGAAAAGAAGAAAAAACATAAATAAAAACTAAAATGAGAGAAAAAAATACAAATCTAAGAATCACAGGTACCAAATCTACCAAATTTGCCAGACGAAGCAAAGATACTATCAGAATGGAATTTTTAAAATTCTGTTATAAACTGTTTATAAAAGATACACCTAAAATCTAAGATATGGAAAAACTAAAAATAAAAGGATAGAAAAAGACATACTTTAGAAATACTAATCAAAATAAAGCAAGTGTACTATCAAAGTAGACATTAAGAGAAAAAGTGTTACTAGGAATAGAGTGGGTTACTTTTTAATTCATCAGGAAGCTGTAACAATTCTAAAGCTGTGTGTCGATAACAAAATAGCCTCAAATCAAATAAAGCAAAAATTGAAAGAAATAGAAATTGACACATCATTGTGGAGACTTGAGCATACTTCAGTTATTAATAGGTGAATTAGGTTAAAAATACAGTTATTTTGAACAATACATTAAAAAGCCAAATCTAAGGAACTTGTAAAGCACATTCAATAATTAGAAATCATATATTTTTCCAAAGCATATATGGAAGATTTACAAAACTAGGCTATAAATAATTCTGAACACATTTAGAAGAATTGGTATCAAAACGAATCATCTCCACAATGCAAATGGAGTTTAAAAAAAAAACTTTCAAGAACTCCTGTGTCAAAAAAAAGTAATTGTCCTGTAAATTTTAAAGAACTTGCTTATCAGATCCAGCAAAATTGGTACTTGAATACATATAGTCTTAAATGCTTATATTAGAAAAGAAGAAAGGTTGAAAATTAACTAAATGAACATCCAATTGAAATTTTAAAATATTAATAAATAAAAGAATACCCCTTTCAAAAAAAAGTAGCAGAAAGAATATAATAAAGTTAAGGTCAGATTTCAAAATAACAAAAAACAAAAGTAAACAAAGAAGATAACAAAGCTAAAAGTTAATTCTTTGTAAAGACAGATTTCTGACCAGATTAATCAAGAATAAAAGAGTAAAGTCATAAATAAGCACAAAGAGTGTTATACGGAAGAGATAAAATGATAAGTGATACTTTGAACAACTTTATGCCAATAAATTTGAAACTTTAGATGAAATGGTCATCTGTCATTACTTATAGATGACATAATTTTCTACTTGTGTAACCAAAATAATCAGACACATTATCAGAAATAAGAGTTTGGCAAGATGACTGGTTAGACAAATATTCAAAAATCAATTTTATTTCTATAAACCAGCAGAAAACAGAAAATACTTTAATATGCCTTTTATGATAGAAACAAAAACTATAAGAATTTCTAGGAATAAATATTAAAAGAGATGTGTAAAATCTATTTAAAAGTAAAAAAAATGGGAAGACATATCACATGTTCATAAACAGAAGGATTCAATATCATTAAAGGTGCCCATTCTCCCTAAAATAATCTGAAGATTCAATATATGATTTCCATTAAAATCCAATCAGGGCTTTTAATGGATCTTGACAAGCTGAATATAAAATGTTTATGGAGGAGTAAAGACCCAAGATTAACTACCAGGAATTTCCATGAGAAGATTACTGCATGAGGACTTGCTCCACCAGATATCAACAATTAAAATCAAGCTATAGTGATTAAGACATTGTACTTAATTAGCCAGAGACCGAAAAAAAAAATTGATCAAAGGAACAGAATAGAGTGCCCAGAATCAGATCCACACATACAAGAAAACTTGCAGTATGATAGATGTAGCACTACAGCTCTTTGGTTATGAAGCACTACTTAATAAATGATGCTGAAACATTTGAATATGCATATGTCAACAACTGAAATGTGATCATTATCTCACCCTTAAAAAAAACTGATTTAAGACAGAGTAAGTTCTTAAATGGAAAATGCAAAATTTTCAAACTGTTAGATGAAAATGTGGAAGAATATCTTTATGACCTCAGTGAAGGGAAGGACTTCTTAACCAAGAATTTTTTTAAAATCCTGACCATAAATATAAGATAGATAGGCTTAACTACATTAAAATTAGCCTCTGTTAATCAAAAGACACCATTTTAAAAATGAATGATTCAATATCAGTAGATCGTAGTGATTCATAATGAAGCCACAAATTTCAAGAAGATATGTGGTACACATATAATGACCAAGGATTAGTATGCAGAATTTATTTTTCAATTGCCCATAATTCAATAAGCAAAAGACAATCCAGCAAACCAACAAAGATGTATACAGGCAATTCACAGAATGGGATACATGAGCTGCTAAAGAACCTATAACGAGATGCCCAAACTGATGCTCAAACTGAGAAATGAGACACTAGTTTTTAATCCACTAGATTGGCAGAAATAAAGTCTGACAATACCAATTATTGTAAGGATGCAGATAAAAAGGATCACACATATACTGAAGGTGGGAGAATAAATTGGTTTAACCCTATATAGGACAATGTGTCATTTCCTCAAAAGTTGAACCTTTACTTTCTCTACATGCTAGCAATTCTGCTCCTAGGAATGTAGCCTGCAAAACTACTCTGCATATTAAGAGAAGCCCCAAAAAGAATATTTAAAGCAGCCCTATTCTTAAAAGCAAAAAAACAAACAAGAAAACAAAAACGGAAGCAATCACAAAGTTAATTAGCAGAATTTATTAAAAATTTTAATACTAGTTTTATAAAAAATATTTAAGCAGTCACACTAAGCACAATATATCAGTTTCTCTAAGAGATTCAGGGAACGTAATTTAGGGAACTTTTCACCTTGTTTCGCTTGGCCTTCATCTGGGCTTTTGCTAATAGGGCATACATGGTTATCTCAGGCTTGCTCAAAGTGATCACATTTAAAACCTGAATGGCCTTGCCATGGTTTTCACAAAATGAGTAAATGAGTGCTTGCTGTATAGGACTCAACTCAATGAGACCTAAAAGGAAAGGAAAAGTTTATCAATGTTTTGTGACACCTTTGACAAGGATTGAGAATATAATGAGATTAAGGAATTCAAGCAATTTGTTAATCTTACTTTATAATATGAATAAAATTAATATACTAAAATTTGTTTACTACCAACAAACAATAAGACATTCCAATTACAAACAGAAAAGTAAAATTGTAGGCCTATTTCCTATAATAATTTCTCTCACACAATTCACAGTGTTATGAATTCATTTACTAATTGATAGTGCACATGTGAAGCTACAGTTTTAAAATCTCAAAATTCATGACTTTTAAGTGAACCCTCATGCTATCCATGTATAGTTATTGCAAGTAGCTTAAAAATGTTAGAGGTATTTCTTTTTAAGTTAAGACAATTATAATTTTTCTATTTAATTATATTTACCTTTGTTCATTTCTGCTACTTGATAAATAGTGAACTTTGCAAGATCATAACGCCTCATTGTAAGAAGATATTGTCCTCTGAAAGAAATAATAGCTTTTTCTAAATGATTAAAATTACTTTTCCAAAATAAAGTTTCTTATAAGCAGTTGCTAAAATGTTAATATTAAAATATATTCATTCAAATATACTTATGTATATACACAAAAACAATTTGAAGATTAGATTTTTACATAAATAGACCAATTAGCATGGTGACATGATAAGAAAACATTTTAAGAAATATGATATTGAAAGAAAAGTACTTAAATACCTCTTTGCAATTATCTGTATTTAAAATGTTATACTCTGCTAAGAAATTATAAAATATAAAGTTCACAACACTTAAAAAGGTGGAAGTATTTTCATAAATTGCTAAAATGTGGTTTGAGAGTTAAAAGATATAGCAAGCCTGTATCACAAAGCGTTGCTGCATTCATTGCATACCATTTACCCAGGTTTATAAACCTTAGAAGTTATAACATATTTTTAGCGGTGATGACTGATAGGGACCAAAGGGTCCCTTTATACCAAGCTCTAAGTATTACATTTGAACTGCAAGTCAGTGTGCCTTTATTTTTTTAACAGAATTAGGTGAGGTTTATGTTTGGTACTCCTTTGTGAGCAAAAAACAACTTTTCAAAATATCTTAACTATATAGCCAGTCATTTAAAGAAGCCTCTAAGAACTTAAATATTAGATGCTATGTTTCAATGCAGAGACAAAACAAAGGGAAAGACTTGGTTATCTTATGTAGTTTAATAAAAATGATAACTATATCTGGGTTGCTGGTTGAGAGACTGCCATTAACTAAGTGTAAAACAAGGAGATTAGAAGAGTCAAGAGAGAATTAAAGATCCCAATAATTAGGTCAGATGCTAGATTATCCCAAGAATAATTCTATTTCTATACTCATACCTTATTATATATAATTGAATTCCATCAGGTTGAAGGTGGATAGCACGAGATAAATCTTTTACCGCCTGTTTCCATTTATGCAACTGTTAAGTGATAAACAGAAACTTAGCTCCCGATAATAGTGATTGCTTTCTTTATGATGTTTATTCCCTCCCACCCTTCACTATGGAAATTTTGCAGGAATATCTCCTAACACACATGCTTTTTTAAATAATCATCTAAACAAATGGGATACAGACAAGTAAAAAAAAATGGTTATGATGCAGTCTTTTGGATTTTTAAAATCATTTATCTTTACTTTTGAAGAATGACTAAACGTACCCACATAGATAATTTTTTACATAAATATATATCATACATTCTGGTTGGAGTATGCATGTGTTTCTTTTCTTTTATTATTTGGCTTTCCAACCTTGCCCCCTCAATCTTATCACCCTTTTCAGCAAACTTTACACATGCTATGAAATTAGCATGTGAAGAAGACTGAAATAAAACACGAAAGTCAATTTCTCTTGAAAATAAGTGAGGGACAACAGACTTGTACCCAAATTAATGAGTAAATGAATGAATGAAGAAACAAAATACAATAATGATGGAAAAAGAGGTCCATTTAACATCAACACATAATGAAAAATATTCTTTCCATAATACTGGGCTTAAAAGCATAATCAGGTTGTACAAATTTGAGGGCAAAAACCAAATACCATTGGGAGTTATCACAAAAGAAGGCCTGCACAGAGCACAGCAAAATTAACCTGGGATGACCAATCACTTTTATTATGACATGATGGTGCAAAGAGAATACACAAAATAATTTGTTCATGGAAGTTGGCTTTACCTGCTGAAATGGTTCAAACAGTCTGAAGGAGATAGTGAGTGGAGTCAAAAGAGGATACCCAAAAGGAGTGAGTTTGAAATTTATGCAAATAAATTTGAGAACTTCTGTGGAACTGAACTGATTGGGCCACATCAGTAGGGTGTTGAGTCCCCACTGTTGCAGAACTTGCTCAGCTTTGTGTAAATCATAAATCATCCAGTCAAATGACCACATCACTCCACCTACTCTACCAACTGTACATATCTGTGTATTGAAGAAATCCTGGACTGGAAGGAGATGGAAGCTCACCATTTGATTTTTACAAGATACCCTGGGGTAGGAACTCTCCTGGCAGCCTTCAGTTTGCTTTACCCTGGAGGCTGGACCCATGCAGTAGGAGCATATTCTTCTGTACACATTTACATGGTTTGATTTGTGATTGTTTTATTTATTGGGTCAGATCACACACACTTTACACTCTTGTTTTTCTTACTCAAAAATATCTCATGGAATCCCTCCAAGTCAGTTGACACAGCTCTAATTTATTATTGACTCCATAATAGTCTATGGTGTGAATTACACACAATTTATTCAACCATTACTATCTAGAGATTTTGCCCCTCAGAGCAAGAAATCTTTTTACTCTGCTAACATGTTAGTGTTTGAGTTTCTTTGTGTGCTTAGAGGAACTCTCAACTTCCCCAGAGGACCTTAGCTTCATCAAAAGGGAGGTTGTGCAAAAGGACCAGTATTCCTTTCAAACCTTCCCAAAAGGAGTCAAGAGCAAATTTTCATTGGGGCAAAACTAAACCTGCCCTGGGTTGTCTCCCTCCATCATTAGGAAGGTAAGGACTTTGGATAGGACTAATCTGTGTTTCCTCCATTTTATAGGTGGAGCTCAAGAGGGAGCCCCAACCACCCACCCCTTCTTGGCTTTCCATATTCACAGCCTTGCCATCTCATTGAGTCTACCAGGACAGCTCTTAGTCTGTTCTTTCCTTCTAGAGGTCTCTGTCACTCACCACAATAAACCCACCCAGGCTACCCTTGTCTCCCACCCTCTGATCTCCCATAAAGCTTTGCATGTCCTCTATTCCACCCTATCTCCTATCCCTCCCTGTAGCAGTTTGATATGGTTTATGAATTCCAAAAATAGATATTGGATTATATTTGTAAACAGGTCTGTACCTGAGTGTAATTAAATTATGATTAGAGCTTTGATTGGGCCACATTAGCAGGGTGTTGAGTCCCCACCCACCAAGGAATGGGGACTCACAGGTGAAAGGTATGGCAAAAGATAGAGTTGGAGTTTTTGATGCTGGAGTTCTGAGCTGGAGCCCAGGAAGTAAGCATACAGTGGAGCAGATGAGCTGAGCCTACAGAGAATCAAATCCCAGAGATAGAGATAGAGCCAGTCGCCTGATAGTCTGCAGCTGACTTTGTGGAGAAAATGGGAGCTGAGCCCAGAGAGAAACAAACCTCAGGAAGAGGAACCCAGGAAGCCTGAACCCTGACAGATGTCAGCAGCCATCTTGCTGCAACCCAAGGCAAAAGACTTTGATGATGGCAGTAACTTACGCTTTATGGCCTGGTAACTGTAAGCTTCTACCCCAAATAAACACCCTTTATAAAAAACAACTGATTTCTGGTATTTCGCATCAGCACTGGTTTGGCTGACTAATATACTCCCCAACTCCTAAAACCCTTTCATTATGTTTCTTGAATTCTGTGTATAAGTGGCAAAAATTTCCTCCTTAACCTTTCTTTTGAATGTTTCTTTCACCTTTATTTTCAACTGAACATTGGCTCTCTCCTGAGGACCCTGCTTCCTGTAGTGCTCCTAAGAGGAAGCTGCTTTTTCTCCCACATCTTTTAAACTATAAGGCCTGGAAGTGGCCTTATATTGGCCATAGAGGAAGTGACTTTAGAGGGTATATCCTGGACCTCCTCATCTCAATAACTCCAAACCCTCATTAGGACATTCTAGCAAGACTGAAGAAATGTTATGGGCCAGTGGCTTCTGTGTGTTCTAATTCTCCTTTCTGAGTGACAGCATGTACTGTAACCATCCTATTTCTATACTACCCATGATATTTTCTGCCCCTCTTTTTGCTTAAAAGTTCTTCATATAAGTCTTTATAAGTCTTCATGCTAAGAGAAAAACCAATAGAGATTGACATATAGCTGAACCATAAACCATCCTCAACTTTATACATCTAAACTTGTAGTATATCACCTGGTCTTTAAACTTGAAAACTGTGACAAATGAGTACTTTTAGGTCATGAGTACTTTTGGGTAGAAAGTGTGTGGTTTTGTTTAGAGCAGGAGAATGAGTCAAAGATTTTCTGAACAAAAAGATGCCATGAGAGTGATTAATACTGTTCACCAAATACATCGAGCTCTCCCCCTCCAGGCACATAGTAAGACTGTACTTCCTGACCATCCAGGACAAAATATGTGCTGTTTCTTAGCCAGGACCTTTAACTGCAGGTGAAAAGATCTTCCAGTGTTCTCCTTTTCCTCTCCCCTGACAACTGGCAATGTTCCCATAGTAGCTGTTACATCAGCCTGGGTCCTGAAATGTGCACAATGCAGAGCAGAGCCTCCAGTGAACCCTCCTTTCTTATTTTAACACTGCCATTTTGAGGTTGCTTTTTACCACAGCATTACCTAGCCTATCCTGACTGAAGCCAGTGTGACTAAAGTAGTATGACCAAGGACTTGTAGGAAGTGAGGACAGAAAGGTAATGTGGGTCTTGGAGACCTTTGGAAGGATTTTGCTTTTATTCTGAGTGCAAAGGGGAGCTATGTAAGGGCTTTGATCAAGGAAGTGAAATAATCCGGCTTATGTTTTAACAGGATCACTGTGGCTTTTATGTGGAAAATACATTGAAAAGGAGTTATGAGCAGAAGCAAGAAACATGACCAGGAGGCTACTGCAATAATCCTGTTGAGAAATGATAGTGTCCTGGACAGGGTGGGTTAGTGGTGGTGTGGGGAAAAGAGGGATTTATTTTGAAGGGTAGAGACAAGAGTTAACAGTGGTTATCTCTGAGAAGTCAGATTTGGTTGGAATCAGGAAGCTTTTACTATTTATTGTATTGCTTGAACTTGTTGCGCTAAGGACATATTACATTATTACATTTACATACATTTTTTATTTAAGTAACTTATAAAAATTAAACAAAATTTAAAGGAAAGTACACATACACACATACAACCACCGGGCCAAAATGTTAACAACTGTTATCTCTAGAGAATAAATCTATGGATGTTTTAAAAGTTATTCTTATTTACATACATACATTACCTACAACAAGCACATATTGCTTTTGTAATAAGGAAAGTACAGGTACAGAAAAAAAAAAAAGAAAGACATAATAATGCATACCTCATAAGTAGAGGTTTTATAATTGTGTAACTACAGTTAACTATAGATGCTTAACATTTATCATTTATAAATGCAATAGCCTCTACAATTAGTTGAAGAAAATAACATATTAATGTATTTTAAATGGTGTTTAATTCTCAGAACATTAAAATTTTTTAAAATTTTAGGTTCTCAAACCTTAAATACCTTATGATAGCTTTCTGCTCTACAAATATAGCTCTGAATATATAAAGGATCAATTCTAATGGCCTCAGAAAACTGCCAAATGGCTTCAATGTAGTTTTCCAGGTAGAGCAGATGTATAAGGCCAATATTTATATAAGCCAATGGAAAAGTTCTGAATAAAAAAGAAAGTAAAATTGTTATATTTTTAATCATTCCGAAATATTGTCCAATTATGAATTGACCTAATGAAATACATCAGGGGCTTCTGTTAATGTTTTATTAAAATAGAATAAATCAGTTAACTACTCTCTATTAAAAATTGCAAACACCTTTATAAAATCCTTGATAGGGAATTAACATTGAGAGAGTCTGTACTAGGAACAGAATTTCTGACACTTACTTGACTCGTAACGATACTATACATTTCTTTGACTTACTCTTGACTTATCTGGAAATACAAACCTAGTTTTCCTCACCTCAAAAGTCTTTGCCTTGGGTTATAGTCCCCTTGACTAACAGTGAGAAATAGTGAGAGACAATGTTGTTCTAAGGTTAAATATCCTCTCCACCTACATATTAACCCAGTTACTGTTTTGTCTCAAATAGATGTTGTTTTTCTCTTAGAATCAACAATTTTTAGTACAAAAATAACCGTAGAAATTACCTTGCTTGAGGCTGCCATTTTCAAATAAGGAAACCACAAATCCTATAGCTAAATTACATAGAAGTCCTGATCCTTTGTCTAAAAGACATCAAATTCCTATGACCTACTTTTTGACTCCTTGCAACTGAAACTCTCTTTTCCCTTTATGATTCAAAATGTCCAAAAGAAAAACATTGTGGTCATTATGGAGTCATGTTTCAGGACTTTCCTGAGTCAGGTTCAAAGTTTACCTTTGATGAGCCCAGTAAGCAGTCTGCTAATTGGCACAGAATTATTTCCTATTTCTAATACCTTCCATTTTGAGGAATGCTTCATTAGAAAGAAAGGGAATGGTTTAAAGTATGTTTTACAGCTTGGCTGTCTGACTAATGTGTGTCACTTTCAATCTGTGTTTCTTCCTGAATTTATGTTCTACATAGTTTTGGCTTTTCACCACACCAGGGAGCCAAGATTGCCTACAACTGAAGGCAGGAGAATTGCATCCAGCATCCATGTGGAATCTAAGCCCCCTCTCAATACAGAGGTGGAGTAGACATAACCACCCCAAGGTCCACAGGATGGAGGAATAGAATATGGATTAGAGTGGATTTACTGATATTCTATTCTGGAACTATTGTGATTAGTAATCGAAGAAAATGTAGCTTGACATGGAGAAAGTGGCCATGGTAGCTAGCTGCTGAGGGTAGGGAGTGGGAAGAAGAGATGTGATGTGTGGGCATTTTCAGGACTTGAAGTTGTCCTGAGTGGTATTGCAGGGACAGTTACTGGACATTGTATGTCCTCCCATGGCCCACTGGGTGGACTGGGGAAGAGTGTAAACTATAATGTGGACCATTGACCATATGGTGCAGCAGTACTCAGAGATGTATTCCCCAAGTGCAATGAATGTCCCATGATGATGGAGGAGGTTGTTGTTATGGGAGGAGAGGGGTGAGGGAGGGGGGTGGAGAGTATATGGGGACCTCATATTTTTTTAATGTAACATTAAAAAAAATAAAGACAAAAAATAGTATTGGCTTTTTTCCTTTGTTTCGCTCAAAAAAATCAAGTTATATGTACTTAACAGTGGGTTTCCTCCCATTGAGTCATATATGTTTTGCAGAGCAATGATATATCAAGCAGAATATTTTGTCACTATTTTAAACCTGATGGCAGTTTACCATGAAGTTACCTTCAATAAGCTCTACTCTGGGCAACGCAACTTCCTCTTCAAAACTTGCTGATCCATGGGCTTATCTAACTCCTCTCAAACGCATTCAGTCTCTAAAATTTGCAAAAGCATTTAAAGCAAACAGATGTTGAGAACGAGTCTAATTGTAGAATGACTTTATAATTGCCTCCTTTTGTACAAGGTTATCAATGATGATAAAAAAATTTTTGTCTTAAGTCAGTTTTTTCTTAATTTTATACAAAAATGAAACCAGTAACTATGAAAAGGAAAACATACCTTTCCAGAGAAATAACAGTTTCAAAGTCACATATTGCCATAAACCAATTCTTTAGATCAGCGTAGAGTATGCCCCGATGTAGAAAACAACTAAGATTCTCATAGCCATCATTTATGAGAGCTTAAAAATAAAAGCATATAATTATTCCAGTTTAGAAAAACCATATTTGAATTATATTTTAGTCTCTACTCTTCCTATTGTTTAATTTCTTTTCTAACTTTATACGAAATAAAAGATATCTACAATGACTATACTTATTTAGTAAGTGAAAAAATAGTATTACAGTACACCAAAATGTATTTGTTCCCATCACAGTAAGGCTATTATGGTTCACAAATTCATTAGATCTGGAAGAAATCCTGATGGTAATCCAGAACAGACCACCCAATTTATAGATAAGGAGATTAAGGTTCTAAGGGGCTAGGTACATTGTTCATGGTCATGATGCAAGTTAATGGTAAAGATGCATCCAGAATTTAAATCTCCATATTCACTTCAGTGGATTGCAACCAGAAGAGTGCCAAAGCTTTTAATGGCCCCTTTATTATTAGGAAGACACTGTTACTGACCAAGTAGCAGTCTCTGGTATATGCCCAGACCAGGAAAGAAGGCAGAGGTCAAGCTAACATACATAGGCCAAAGTAAAAAGTCTATTTCAAAGCAAACAGAACTTGGAGTTAAGGCAGGCATCTTGACCATGCATGTTCCGAGTAACAGAAGCAAGACAGCCTCCTCCCAGGACTCCAGGCGGGTGACTCTCAACAATAAAGAGGCCATCTCATGCTTCCTCGTTTACTGATTCCCTTTCACTTTTGAAAATCTACTTGAATATTTGGTGGGTTTTCCACATGGTTTTGGCCCCATGTCTTCTAGGATTCTCAAGCCTGTTCTGACCTAGGAGGGAAAGTTTTCCCCAAAATGTGCATAATGTTCACAGTCTAGGACACAAACATTTACAGTACTGGACTTTGGCAGGAGTACTGGGTATAAGCAATGATCATACAAGATTAAGTAAATAATCATTTGAAGGCAATCTGTCTGCTCAGTTTGTGGTGTGATTGACCAACAAGGAAAAAGTCAACTGTAGCTCTAGAAAAATGGGAATATTCTTCTTATGGAAAAAAAACTTAAAATTACTTAGTGTCTTTGAGTCTCAGTTTTCTTATCAGTAAAATAAGGATGACATTACCTCCTTCATAGCATTATTGTGAATATTTCTTGAAATACTCCATATATAGCACTTAGAACAGCACTTGGCATGGAGTAGAGTTCACAATAAATTTTAGATATTATTATTAGTATTAATTAGAAAAATATCCTGAGACCCTTTTTAGTTGTGGAAGATGAAATTCCTTGTAAGTGGCCTATAGAAAAGACTTGAGGTCAAAATAAAGTTTGTTTGCTCTAAATAATAAAATAGTAGGGAAGAGAGGAGGTGAGGATTTCAAAACTTGTAGAGGAGGGAAATATGAGAAAGAAGCCTCTAGGCCAGGGGTGCAGATGAAAGGTGGACAGGGCTGACAGAGACAGATAAATTACAGAATTAGAGGTGTTTGATCTTCAATTTAAGTTTGTGTTCTGTACTTTCTTCTCTGAACTAGTAAATGTTTATCAGATTATTCTACACAATATGTATGTGTTAATTTGTGGATGAAGGAAAGACTGGGGACAGAACAGTAGCCATAAGACATGAGAGGGTGAACAAAGACGGAGAATCAAACAGAGAGCATAATCAAATTAGATGCACAATTACAAAAGCACTTAACAGGAATCCTCAGTTCTCTCCCCCAAGAATCCTCGGAAATGTTTAGGAGAACACCAGGGCTCCTCTCAGCATATGGAATGGGATTTGAGTTATTTTATTTGAATATAAAAGGAAAGAGTGACCTCAGAAAGCTAATGGAGTTAGAGACAGTCAAGTAACAATTATCTTAGATATCCTCCACTGAGGAGTTATTTATTCTCCTTGAAGGAGTCTAGTTGTCTCTTAATCTTTGGATACTACCTCATCCAGGATAATGGAATTCTAGCACTTTGAACACAGTCAAACAAAGTGACTATTAGAGTGCAGGGTTTAGGCTGAACTTTGCCAGCCAGGATGAGATTGTTCACTCAGTTAAAAACTGTTTACTGGACAACATGCATATAATGGGAATGTGTTGTAGAGGGCAAGGAGAAAGTGGCCACTTTAGTTGTGGATGTCCTCTACCTACTGAGGATATTATTAGTTAAACTAAGTTTGACTAATCAGTGGAATTGATCTATGGAGTAGGACACAACCTACCACAGCCATTCAATTTAACAAGCTGACTGGGAAATAGATCTGACATTCCAGAAAAATCTTCAGGACTCAATATATAGAAAGAAATTTGATATGCTATTCCCCTTGCCACAGTTACACACACACATTCACAAACACCTCACATACCACTGCATATTAGAAACATTTCTAGCTAAACATGGTAGCTTATAGTGGTATAGAGAACTATAGATAAATAGACATAAATATGTATATTCATATATAATAAACACAGATTACATTAGTCATGCCACATCAGTATTTTACTCCATGAAAGTGACCAGCTGAACCTCAGATAAGACTCCTATATATCTGCAGTTGAAGAAAAAGTACCTGAAACACTATAATCCTGTAGTGCTCTAGATGGGTTAGTCTTTCGAAATAAGCAGGCTCGAAAATACAGCGCTAACCAGTTATTAGGATCTAAGTGAATTGCAGCTGAAAGGTCTTGAGTTGCTTGTTTATAGAAATGCCGTTTAAAATATGCTCTACCTCGGTATGTCCTAAGGAAAAGAAAAAAGTTCATTTTACCATGTACTGCAAAATATGAATTTTCTCTTTTTGGTAAATACCTAAAACTAATTTTATATGTAAATAATAATTTGTGATTGTTTTTGCTTGCTTCTCTAGAGAATTTAGTCATGAGGTTAATAGTAAAAATGATAATATTTTTATAAACAAATCATTTATATTTTATTGTATACAATCACAAAATTACATGATTATTATTACTCGCTATATATAAATTATATGTTTATTAATTTTATGTTATTTCTTGCATTTATCAGGGAGGCATTTCAATAAATACAAGCTTTATTTACTTTTATTATTTGTTGAATACTCAAAATGTGTTAGACACTAATTTATACCAAATTGCTCCCCTTCTCTAAAAAGACAACTGAATCTGTTTTGTAGGAAATTGTCCCCAGTGGGCTGGAAGCTGTTATGGTGTTTTCTCTGGCATTGAAGATATATTCAAATAAATGGGGGTCTGATCTTTGAAGGATGAAAACTATTATATCAGTTGTGAATTGGGCTCTTTCCCTATTAACTTATGACTCTAATTTCAAAATAATCATTGACCTATTTCAATTGATAAAAAGCTCATTTTCAATTAGTTAACAATATAAAGTATATCAGTTTTTAAGAGTTGGATTCATTTGTGGTTTCTCGACACATGGCTCTTCTGCCCTTTCTATTATACTTGGTGCTATACTTGATAGGTGTATGCTCCAGAGAATATATCTTTGGTCCATCTATGTGCTAGTTTGGCCCTAAGTCTCAGCAGAGTTGCAACACCTACTCTCCAGTTCATTGAACTCACCCAGGAAAGCTAACAAGGTGATGATAATGGACAACACCCATTGCAAAGAACAGAAAGAGTCTGCAACTGCAAACAAGAGTTCCATCCACCTTCCCAATGGGATCTAAGCCCCCTCTCAATTAGAGGCTTAGTGGGCATCACCATCCCAAAATCCTCAAGATTGGGAAGTGAAAGATGGACTAAAAGAGACTTCCTATTATTCTATTATGGACTTATTGTTATTCTAGCAATGGAAAAACTTTTATTATTCATGCAGAATGCAGAGGCAGTGGCCACCAGAGGTTCTGAAGGAAGGGAGAGGGAAAAATAGATGTAAAATGGGGTCATTTTGGGGACATTGGAATTGTTCTGAATATTATATATTTTGTCATAACTTACAAAATTGCATGGGACAGAGTGCAAACTATAATGTAAACTATAATCCACGGTTAGTGGCAACGCTTCACTATGTGTTCATCAATTGTAACAAACATACCACACTAATGAAGGACGTTGTTAATGTGGGAAAGTGTGGGAGAGGGAGGGGGTGGGGCAGATGGGTATCCCCTATATTTTTTATGTAAAATTTACATTATCCAAAGTTTCTCTGAAATAAATAAATAAATAAAAATAAAGTAAGTGAGCTTTTAGAAATGAAATAAAGATAACACTTAAGGAAAACCAGGAGGAAGACACTTCTGGTTGCCTGTACTGAAGAAGTTAAAATAAATCCAGGAGGAGGATAAACAGGTGTTCAAGAAGGTTATATTTTAAAAGCAGTGGTAATCTGGGGAAAAGAGCACAACCAGTATATTGACAGACTAATAACAGAGGTCTTTCAAAGGCACAGAGCATCTTGAAACCAGGATATTTTATCCTGGAGGAAAATACCTTTCACCTCACCTTTTAAGAAATGTTTTATTTACTTTCTAATGGTTAAAAGCATGCTATATTTGATTAATTTTAAACACTACTGATTGCTAAAGAATGTTACTATCTTTAAATATATACGATTCTAAACATAAAAATCTTCCAGAAAAATATTTAGCAATGTTCTAGTATCATGCCATTAAGTAATGTTAGTTCTTCAAATGCACTGACTTTTGCATTTGTTCCTGCTTTCATTTCCACAGATATAATACTTCAGAAATTCATTAGCTCACACCTGGCCTACTATTGCACTCCATCCCTAGCTTTAATGTGATAAGATTCAATTATCAGATAATAAAGATATCTCTTCTCAAAAACTATCAATGGCTCCCTAATGCCAATGGAATGATGTCAAATTCTTTTAAATGTCTTATGAAACTCTTTATGAGACAGAAACATCTTAAAATACCTTGAATTAACTTTCTTGTTCTTCTCTAACCAATTTGATCCTTCCCTATAAATCAAGTAGACAACCAGAATAGACAAACAAGAGAAAAATATTGAAAGGGTTTCAAACAAGTTTGCCCTCTAAACAAATGACTGTGAATTGGAATGAATATATAGATGAATACTTTCAAACTTCCAGAGAACAAAAAAGCATATGGAGGGAATGGATGTGGCTCAAGCAGATGAGCTCCTACTTCCCACATGGGAAATCTCAGATTCAGTTCCTGGTGACTCCTAAAAATAAAAAAAAATTAAAAAAAACAAGCAAACAAAAGAAAAAACCAACTCAGGGGAGCCGTTATGCAATTGTTAGTACACTGGGTGGTTTCCTGTAGGTGTCTTAAGGTCTGCTTGTTTGTACTTGTTTTTTTCTTTCTACTTCTTATACTGGGTTGTCTCAATTGACCTGTCTTCAAATTTGCTGATTCTTTCTTTTTCTTGCTCAAATCTGCAGGTAAATTTTTCCATTTAGTTATTATACTTTTCAACTCCTTAATTTCTTTGTTTTTTTAAATTTCTTTCTCTATGTTGATATTCTCTGTTGGGTGAGGAATCATTTTCCTGTGTTACTTTAGTTCATCATCACTGGTTTCCTTCAGCTCTCTGAGCATATTTAAGATGGTTAATTTAAAGTTTTTGTCTAGTAAGTCTAATGCCTGGGCTTCCTCAGGGCTGTTTCTACTTACTGCATTTTTTTTTGTTATGGACACTATTTTCTCATTTCTTTGTGTACCTTCCAATTTTTTGTTGAAAATTAGCCATTTTGAGTACTATATTGTGGAATCTCTGGAAATGAGATTCTTTTTTCTCCCTAGGGTTTGTTGTTGCTTCTTATTGTTGTTCATGTTGTTTTTTTGTTTAGGGATGTTTTGGAACTTATTTTGTAAGGTCTTTATTGTTTATCATGTTTGGCTACTGAAGCCCTGTTCCATAAGGTTAACATCATTCAGTAATTTGACAGAAATTTCGATAAATGCCTGAAATTGAAATAAACAAACAAGCAGCAGCAACAACAACAAAACAAACTAAATCTCTCAGTCTTTCCCTTAGTTGTTACTTTTGCTTGCATGGTGCCTGAAAATCAGACAGAGGTGAGAGCTTAGAGTCTTCTCAGGTCTTTCCTGAGCATTGTACCCAACCCTGGGTTTATATGTGGCCTTCTAAACTTTCTAAAATACATGGACTATTTTCAAAGCCAGCTCTCATTGGTATCCTTCGGCCCAGGTGGCAGTAGCTAGTAATTACTGAAAAGGAAGATTCATTTTGCTGTTTATTTTCTATATGTCTTATCTATATTTTTTGACCCTTAACTCCTCCATTACTGCATTCTTTTCTGTTTAATTGATTTTATTGTGGTGTATCCTTTTTTCTTCCTGTTTCTTTACTGTATGTATATTTTTGTTATTTTCTTAGTTGTTTCCCTGAGAATAACAATTAACATCTTAAATTATAAATATCTAGTTTGAATTAATGCCATCTTAATTTCAGTAGGATACAAAACCTTTGCTCTTATATAGCCTATGCCCCCATACTTTATGTCATTATTGTCACAAATTATATCTTCAAACATCATGTGCCCATTAATGTGTATTTATAATTATTATTTCTATGCATTTGCCTTTTAAGATCTTAGGGAAAAAAAGTTGGTACACATTCAAAATATAATATTACTATAAAGTTACCTCTTTTTTACTTTCATGGTATTCTTTGGCTTCAAGTTACTGTTTAATGTTTTCCATTTCAGCCTGAAGGACTCGCATTAGCATTTCTTGTAAGTAAGAACGATTAGTGACAATCGCCTCAGTTTTTGTTTACTTTGGAATGTCTTAATTTCTTCATTTTTAAAAGATAGTTTTGCCAGATATAGAATTCTGGTTGACAAGTTTTTGGGTTTTTTTATTTTCCTTATAGCATTTTATGTCATCCCACTGTCTTCTGGTTAACTGGAAGTTTTAGCCAGAGCATAAGGCAAGAAAAAGACACAAAAGGCATCCAACTTGGAAAGGAAGAAGTAAGACTTGTACTATTTGCATATGACATGATCCTATATATTAAAAGTCCTGAAAAATCTGCAACAAAGATACTAGCACTAATAAATGAATTCAGCAAATGGAGGATGCAATATCAATACACAAAAGTCAGTAGCGTTTCTATAGACTAGTAATGAGCGATCTGAGGATGAAATCAAGAAAAAAAATACATTTATAATAACAAATAAAAGAATATATCTAGGAATAAATTTGACCAAGAATATAAAGAACTTATACATGGAGAACTTCAAAACTTTGCTAAAAGAAATCAAAGAAGACCTAAATAAATGTTTCAAAATTCCAATAGCCTTCTTTGCAGAAATGGAAAGGCAATCATAAGATTCATTTGGAAGATAAAGTCCCTAAATAATCAAACCATCTTGAAAAAGAACAATGCTGGAGGACTCACCCTTCCTGACTTTGAAAGACATTACAAAGCCACAGTGGTCAAAACAGCATGATACTGGCACAAGGACAGATACAAAGTCCAAAGGAACTGGATTGAGAGTTCAGAAACAGACCTGACATGTATAGCCAATTGATTTTTTATAGGCTGCCACATCCACTGAATTGCAAAAGAATAGTTTTTTCAACAACTGGTCCTAGAAGAACTTGATAATCATATGCAAAAGAAGAACCCTCATCTCACAAGATATACATAAAATTAAATCAAAATGGATGAGACCTAAATATAAAAACTGGACTATAAAACTCCTAGACAAAATGTAGGGAAGCATATTCATGACTTTGTGTTAGGCAATGGTTTCTTTGACTTAAGACCCAATGCTCAAGTAACAAAAGAAAAAGCAGATAAATTGGACTTCCTCAAAATTAAAACCTTTTGTGCATCAAAGGGCTTTACCATAAAAGAGAAAAGACAACCTACTCAATGGGAAAAAATACTTAGAAACCTCATATCCAAAAATGGCTTAATATCCAGATATATAAAGAAATCCTACAGCTCAACAGTAAAAAGACAAACAACCCATTTTAAAAATGGACAAAAGACTTGAATAAACCTTTCTCCAAAGATCATATATAAATGGCTAAAAAGCACATGAAAAGATGCTTGACATCATTAGCTAATACAGAAACACAAATTAAAACCACAGGGAGATACCATTTCACACACATTAAAATTGGCTACTATTCAGAAAAAAAAAAAACAGAAAAAGCAAGTAATGGAGAGGATGTGGAAAAATAGGAATCATCATTTGTTTTGGGGGGAAAGGTAAAATGATGCAGCTACTGTAGAAGACAGTTGGCCAATTCCTTTGAAAGTTATGTATAGAATTACCGTATGACCCAGCAAACCCACCTTTAGGTATATAACCAAAATATTTGAAGGCAGGGACTCAAACAGATATTTGCATTCCTATGTTCATGGTGGAATTATTCACAACTGACAAAAGGTAGAAGCAATCAAGGTTTCTCCTGTGTCTCATATATTCAAAATCCAGAATATAGTTTACCAGAGGCCAGAGTTGGGGTAGGGATTGGAGAGGTAATGATTAAATTGTACGATATTTCTATTTGGGTTGATTATAAAGTTTTGGTAACGGATGGTGGTGAAGGTAGCACAACATTTTGAATACCATTAACAGCACCGAATTAACAGTACATACATGTGAATGTCATTAAAAGAGTAAAATTTAGGTTGTATATATGGTAGTAGAACAGAAATTTTTTAAAAACTAGGACTAGAGAGCACAAACAGTTAAGCCTATTGCAAATGATATGATATAGTTACTAGTACAATTACAAAAATGTTCTTTCATGAATTATAACAAATATTCCACATTAATGTAAGATTTTAATGATCTTTTTGTAGCCCCACAACTTCTCTAATTAAAAGAAAATAGCTAAGTATGCATGGATTTTTTTAAATCTACATAAATTAAACGTATCAAAAATAGGAGATAATAGAAACCGCACAAGAGCTATATATGTAGGAGTTATCACAGAGATTTTACCACTGGAATTAAAAAACTAATAAAGGTGCATAATTGCAAATTACAAACCACTAAAGGGAGAATGAGTAAACTGGAAGACAGGTCAAAATAAAATATATAGAATGACACATTGTGAGACAAAAAGATGGAAGATACCGAAGGCATAGTTATAGACCTAAGGACATAGTGAGAAGGTCTAACATATATGTAATTGGAATCACAGCAGAAAAAGGAAAGAATGTCAGGGCAATGTTTGATGAGACAATAATTGGGAATTATTTGAAACGGCTAAAGACATTCAGCCACATAGTCATAAAACCCTATGAAACATAAGCACTACTAAGAAACAGTACAGAAAAATGGCTGAAATCCAAAGACAATGAGAAAAGTTTTTAAACAGTGAGGAGAAAAATATATATTTTTTGAAAGCATTTACTGTCAAGTGATTTCTCCATCAAAAAAAAAAGAGGAATCTAGATAACATCTATTGATAAATACAGAGTGCTAAAAAGAAAATAAATGCCAAACTAGAATGACATGTCAAGCAGAAATATCCTTTAAGAACAAAGGAGAAATAGAGATTTTTTAGACAAACAAAAATTGGAATGACTTTTTATCAACAGATGTGCCTTAAAGAAAAGGAAATACAAAAGGAAAATTATGCTAGATAAGAGGTCAAAGATGCAGTAAAAAACAAACCACCACCAAAAGGAAAATATGAGGTAAATATATACTGTAAAAATATAATAACAGCTTGCAAGTTAAATATATATATAAAGAATTAAAGTATACCAATAGCAAATAAATAGGAAAATGGGTGAAAGGAAAGTGCTTTAAGTTTTTTTATTTCTTTCAAGAAAAAGTCAAATATATGAGGTAACATTATATTTTGATAAGTCATGAGCATGTAGTAGTCTCTAGAGTAATCCTAAAAGAGTAATAGGAAAGAATATAATTTCAAAACTAATATAAGGAAAGATGGAAATATAAAATATGCTTAAAAAGCAAAAGGCAGTAAGAAGGAAAGAAAAAAAGAGCATAGAGTAGACATAAAAATAGAAAGCACTCAGAAAGTTTGTACATGAGTAAATATGAGTGTAACATACGCACACTTAAAAGTTAAACATTGTCATATCGGTTAAAAAATGAAATGCCAGCATATGCTGTTTTCAAGAGAAATTTTTAAAGCAAAATAACACAGCTAGTTTAAAAATAAAAGATGGGAAAGACATATAATATGAAAATATTAGCCACCCCACCCCACACCCCAAAATTAACCACATTGCCTAATAGTAAAATGTTGACATCTTTCCCTTTTTTCTTTTTTTTTAAAGATTTATTTTTTTGTTTATTTCTCTCCCTTCCCCTCCCAGTTGTCTGCTCTCTGTGTCCATTCACTGTGTGTTCTTCTGTGTCCGCTTGGATTCTTGTCAGTGGCACCAGGAATCTCTTTTTGTTGTGTCATCTTGCTGCATCAGCTCTCCATGTGTGCAGTGCCACTCCTGGGCAGGCTGCACTTTTTTTCACGTGGGGTGGCTCTCCTTATGGGGAATGGGGCTCCCTGATGCAGGGGACACCCCTGCGTGGCAGGGCCCTACTTGCGTGCATCAGCACTGCGCATGGGCCAGCTCACCACACGGGTCAGGAGACCCTGGCTTTGAACCCTGGACCTCTCATGTGGTAGGTGGACACTCTATCAGTTGAGCCAAATCAGCTTCCCCATCTTTCCCTTTGAGGTTGGGAACAAGACAGGGATGCCGTATTATTCAGGGTTCTCTAGGGAAACAGAAAAATTCAGGAGATATCTGTAAATATGAGATTTTATAAAACTGTCTCACAAGACTATCAAGATGCACAAGTCCAAATCCTGGAGGGCAGGCTGCAAGCTGGAAACTCCAGTGAAGGTTTTCAATAAATTCTCCACGAGAGGCTAGCTGACAGAAGTAGAGAAAATTCTCTCTTCTGACTGCTGAAATCATCACTTCTCTTTTTAAGGCTTTCAACTGAGAGTATGAGATTTCTCTCCTTGCTGAAGGCAATCTCCTCAGTTGATTGTAGTTCTAATCGTTCATAGATGCAATCACTTTACTAATGATTTAAGTCCATGAAATGTCATCATAGTAATAATTATGCCAGTGCTTCCTTGACCAAACAACTGGGCAGCATTACCTGGCCAAGTTGACACTTGAGTCTAAGCATTACAGTTCATCCCTTGTCAACTTGGCTGGCCATATACACATAATCTTAAACTATATTTAATCTCTAAATAAAAATAATAAGACATTTTTCACCTTCATCCTCAATTGTCCTGCATACAACTGGAAACACACTAAATCTCAGCAGAATTCAGTACAACTCCTTGGGTACTATCACTCTTAAACTTGATATCCTATAACTTAAATATTCTGACATGAAATGAATACAATTTATGTCATATAATAAGGGGATAAGATAAGGAAGAAACAAGGATGCTTTATGTACATATAAAAATATACTCATAAAACAAGGAAGAAATATTTATAACCATTACAGACCTCATTTCTGTAATTGGTCACATGGTCATATTTATCACTACCTTCTTTACTACCCGTTCCACGTTCCCTTTACCCTCAGCTGGCTGTGGTTCTTTGCCGGGTGAGGTAACCCAAACCTTTAGTCCTGAAGTTTCTGGGTCATTGGTAGTCCTGCCTATACTGGGTTGTTGCAGTTTTCCATTGACTTTAATACCAGGGCATACTAAGACACCTTAGGGGATTTCCTTTATTCCAGGCAAACTCTTCTTTGCCGCCATTGTGCAGTTGTAGTCCTATTTTCCCTTGATAGTCAGGATCAGTCACCCCAGCCAAACCAGTAATTCCCTACATTGCCTTTGATTGAGAGGAATGAGAAACGCAAAGTTGGCAGGTGGCAGTCTTAACTTCCAGTTCAATGGAATCATTGTTGTGTCTCCTGGTGGAAGTATTACTCCTCTTGGAACTAAGACTTGTAGACCAGCAGAGCTTAAGTTTCCAAGAACATAAAGCGAAAATTTTTCTAATGGATCACTAGGCATAATGGTGGGTTGTGCCACTCCCATTCTATCCCTTGATTCATGGATCTGTGAATCCTGGCTCTGGGGGAAATAGCACCATAGAATGGATGCTGATTTAGAGCATACATTACAGCTTCCTGGAGAACATTACCCCAGCTTGCAAAGTATTGCCACATAGCTGATACTGTAAATGAGTCTTCAAAAGGCCATTCCACCATTCTATCAATCAGCTGCTTCAAGATGATGGAGAACATGCTAAGACCAGTGGATTCCATGATCATGTGCCCATTCCCATACATCATATGTAAGTCCATGGATGGTATTTTGGCAGAGCATTGTGTATAGGGAAGGCAAACTCTTCTCTGGAGTATGTGTCTATTCCAGTTAAAACAAATCACTGCCCCTTCTGTGATAGAAGTGATCCAATGTAATCAATCTGCCACCAGGTAGCAGGCTGATCACCTCAGGGAATGGTGCCATATTGAGGGCTGAGTGTAGGTCTCTGCTGTTGGGAGATTGGACACTCAGCAGTAGCTGACTGCCAAGTTAACCATGGTAAGAAGTCCATGTTGCTGAGGCCATGTATAACCTCCATCCCTACCTCTGTGGCCAGGTTGTTTGTGAGCCCACTGGGCAGTGACAAGAGTGGCTGGGGAAAGAGGCTGAGCACTAATCACAGAGTGGGTCATCTTATCCCCTTGATTATTAAAATCATCCTCTGCTGAAGTCAGCCTCTAGTGAGCATTCATGTGGGACACAAATATTTTCATGTTTTTTGTCCACTCAGAAAGGTCTATACATACACTTCTTCTCCAAACCTCTTTATCACCCAATTTTCTAACCATGTTCCTTATAAATTCCTGACCAAAACCATTGGCAACAGCCCATGAATCAGTGTACAAACACATCTCTGGCCATTTCTTCTTCCAAGCAAAATGAACAACCAGGTTCACTGATCAATGTTCTGCCCTGTGGGAGGATTTGCTCTCACCACTGTTTTTCAGGGATGTCCCAGAAAGGGGCTGCAGTGCCACAACTGTCCACTTTTGGGTGGTACCTGCATATCACGCACAAACATCTGCAAACCAGGCCTGGGTTTGCTCTTCCTCAGTCAACTGATTATAAGGGACTCCCCAAGAGGCCAAAGTTGTGGCTGGGAAAGAGAAGGTAACATGGTAGGAGTGGTGACCATGGACATTTATAACATATCTTCATGTAACTTATTTATGCCTTCAGGACCCACTCGAGCCCTATCTCATTTATACCATTTCCACTTTATTATGGAATGCTGCTGTTCCTGCCTAACTTTACGGTTTTGTGGGTCAGACAATACCCAGCTCATGATAGGCAACTCTGGTCTCATGGTAACTTGGTAGCCCATAGTTAAGCATTTGGTCTCTACAAAGGCCCAGGAGCAAGCCAAAAGCAGTCTCTCAAAAGGAGAGAAGGAATTTGCAGATAATGGAAAAGATTTGCTCCAAAATTCTAAAGTTCTGCATTGTGATTCTCCTATAGGGGCCTGATAAAGGTTCCAGACAGAATCTCTACTTGCCACTGATATTTTATGCACCATTGGATTTGTTGGATAACATGGCCCAAGTGACAAAGCAGCTTGCACAGAAGCATGGACCTGTCATGGAGCCTCCTCTTGTTCTGGTCCCCACTTGAAACTTCCAGCTTTTCTCGTCACTCGGTAAGTGGACTGGAGTAGCACACCCAAATGAGGAAAAGTTGTCTCCCAAATCCAAAGAGGCCAACCAGCTTTTGTGCCTCTTTTTTGATCATTGGAGGAGCCAAATGCCACAGGTTATCCTTTTTTTTTTTTTTAAAGAGCAAGTTTTTTTCTTTTTCTTTTTTTTTTAAGATTTTTTAAAAAATTTCTCTCCCCTTCCCCCCCATCCCGTTGTCTATTTTCTGTGTCCATTTGCTGCATGTTTATGTTTTTGTCCACTTCTGTTGTTATCAGTGGCACAGGAATCTATGTCTCTTTTTGTTGCGTCATCTTGCTGCATCAACTCTCCGTGTGTGCGGCGCCATTCTTGGGCACCATTCTTGGGCAGGCTGCACTTTCTTTAGCTCTGGGCAACTCTCCTTACAGGGCGCACTCCTTGTGCGTGGGGCTCCCCTACACAGGGGACACCCCTGCGTGGCATGGCACTCCTTGCATGCATCAGCACTGCACATGGGCCAGCTCCACACGGGTCAAGAAGGGCCGGGGTTTGAACTGCGGACCTCCCATGTGGTAGATAGACACCCTAACCACTGGGCCAAGACCACTTCCCAGGTTATCCTTAATGTCCCACACTTCTAGACACCTAGAAGCTTCACTGAAGACAAAGGCCCCTATATTTTTGTTGGATTTGTTTCCCATTCTCTGACATCCGAATGCCTCACCAATAAGTCTTGAGTAGTTGCTACTTCTTGCTCAGTAGGTCCAATCAACATGATATCATGAATATAATTCACCAGTATGATGTCTTGTGGAAGTAAGAGGTGATTGAAGTCCCTGTGAACAAAATTATGACATAGAGTTGGAGAGTTGGTATATCCCTGAGGTAGTACAGTGAAGGTATATTGCTGGCCTTGCAGTACTTACATGGAAGCATACTATTTCTAGGAGTCCTTACTATTAGATTGGTGCAAAAGGAATTGTGGTGTTGGACCATGAATTTTAAATCATTATAACTAGGCTCAAACACATCTTTATTAATCAAAATAGGAACCAACACAATCAACACATTTTTGCCAATGAGAAATAAGTTTGTTTATTCCTGTAGTATAAAAATCCATGCTTCAGAATTTGACAAACTCTTGGAGAGCATTTTCTGCATCCTGCTGGTTGTGGAAGTGTTTTCCCTGCAAAAAGTTGCTGAGATGCTTGAAGAAGTGAAAGTTGATTGCTAGAGGTCAAGTGAATATGGCAGATGAGGCAAAACCTCGTAGCCCAATTCATTCAACTTTTGAAGGGTTGGTTGTGTGAAGTGCAGTCAGGCGTTGTGGTGGAGAAGAATTGGGCCCTTTCTGTTGACCAATGCTGGCTGAGGTGTTGCAGTTTTCAGAGCATCTCATTGATGTGCTGAGATTACTTTTCAGATGTAATAGTTTCACTGGGATTCAGAAAGATGTAGTGCATCAGACTGGCAGCAGACCACCAAACAGTGGCCATGACCTTTTTTCGGTGCAAGTTTGGCTTTGGAAAGTGCTTTGGAGCTTCTTCTCAGTGCAACCACTGAGCTGGTCATTGCTGGTTGTCATATAAAATCCACTTTTTGTCACACATCACAATCCAATCGAGAAGTGGTTTGTTGTTGTTTCATAGAATAATAGAAGATGACACTTCAAAACTGATATTTTTTATTTTGGGTCAGCTCATGAGGCACCCACTTATCAAGCTTTTTCACCTTTCCAATCTGCTTCAAATGCTGAAGGACCATTGAATGGTCGACATTGAGTTCTTCGGCAACTTCTCATGTAGTGTAAGAGGATCAGCTTTTGATGATTGCTCTCAATTGGTCGTTGTCAACTTCTGATGGCTGGCTCCTCATCTTCAAGGCTCCTGTCTCCTTTGCAAAATGTTTTGAATCACCACTGCATTTCATTAGCAGTTCCTGGCCAAATGCTTTGTTGATGTTGCAAGTTATCACCACTGCTTTATGACCCATTTTGAACTCAAATAAGAAAATCACTCAAATTTGCTTTTTGTTTAATATCCTTTCCATAGTCTAAAATAAATATAAAATAAACAGCAAGTAAAAAGTCATAGCAAAAAAAAACATAAAGCAAGAAATGCACATTAAAATGATGTATAACATAACCACATTTATTTAAGTATGTATTCCAATATCAAACAGCAAATTTCAACAATGCAAGACAGCAATTACTTTTGTACCACCCTAATATTAGCAATTGAGAAACAAAGCATTTTCCAGGTCAATAGCCATATACCAGGTACCAAGGGGTGTGTTGATTTGCTCAAGCAATGATACATCTGAAAGAGCAGCAGCACGTGAATTCGCCACCTGGTTAAGATAATGATAATCCATCTTTATTCCAAGATCCAAGATCCATCTTTATTCTCACAAACCAAATAGGAGAGTTGAACAAGGATGTGGTGGGAATCACCTCTCCTGCATCCTTCATGTCCTTAATGAAGGCACTAATCTCTGCAAACCCCTGCTGCTTTGCTTTACTTAGTGGAGCAGAGAAGTCATTACCCAAAACCTTTCAGGCACTTAGAAAAAAATCTCCATGTAAAACTTTAGATTTCTAAAACTGGGGAAACCTAATTTTGAATACTGTTCTGTGATCCTAAGTACTAGTTTCAAGATGGCTGACAGTTGTCCCATAGCTGTATAATCAGCCTTCCATGTGTTGTGTCTGTAGCTGCTATTTAGACAACTGGTTAGTGCTGATGCAGCAAGGGAAATAGTCTTGTATTGCCTGTAGCCTCTGCGTGGACTCTTTCGCAGATGTGTATATTGATGAAAGGTCAGGAAGCATATAAGCTACACTAAAGCTCTGGTTCTAACTCTAAAAAAATATCTTCACATCTTTCATGCAGCGCTTAAGTTGCAAATTTGAAGACTTTAGCTCATCCCTCTCTTTTAAAACTGTATCCAGTGTGTTTAGTTTTTGTTTCTCAGGAACTACTCACAGCCGACATCATGTGGAGTTTTAATTCCACAAAATTCTGTTACAGTGTCAAAAACACTCTCACCCAAAGCCTCTGATAAGCATGTGAGTAGCTATATACAGTGGTGATATTTTACACATCTCTACTGCCAGCTCATGCTGTGGACTATCATTGGGATCTTGATTATTGGAAATATAGTCATTAGTGTCTCTGAATCTAGGCAGGGTAGAGAGCCAATTGCAAAAACCCCAGAACCAATTCGGAAGTTCCACTTTTAAGTTTCTGATTCTGAGGAACTACTCCCAGTACTATGCTATATGAGGGTTCTCTAGGGAAACAGAACCAAAGGAGATATCTTTAATTATCATGAGATTTAATAAAATTGTCTCATGTGACCGTGGGGTTGCATAAGTCCAAATTCTGTAGGGCATACTGCAAGCTGGGAACTCCAATGAAGGATTTCAATAAATTCTCCAGGAGAGGCTGTCTGGCAGAAGTTGAGATGGAAATTCTCTTTTCTGACTACGAAAATGATCATTTCTCTTTTGAAGGCCTCCAACTGTGAGGATAAGTGTATCTCTTTGCTGAAGGCAATCACCTCAGTTAATTATAGATGTAATCATTTGTAGATGCAATCAAATTTACTAATGATTTAAGTCCATGAAATGTCCTGACAGCAACGATTAAGCCAATGCTTTCTTAACCAATGAGGCACCATTACCTGGCCAAGTTGTCACATGAGCCGAACCATCACCGTTGCCCTACTATCACCATTTCTGTTCAATATCCCAAGAATGGAAGCAGAAAAAACAGGTTCAAAATGTTTTAGTATTGGAAAATAAAACTGGTATTATTTGCTGGATTATGTGAGTGCATATGGAGCAAATCCAAAAGAATCTACAGATAAATTATTATATCTCATAATGTTAGGCAGATTTTTGGATTAAAAGGTCAATATAAATATATCAATTGCCTTGTTATATACCAGCAACAAAAAGTTAAAAATAAAATTATACTAAAATAATATCTAAAATAGTACAAAATAACAACAAATGACAAGGAATAAATTAAGCAAAAAAAGTGTGTAAGTCTTCTTTACAGAAAATTATGAAATATTATAGAGAAAATGAATGAAGTTCTAAAAATTAGGAGGATAAACCATCTACATGGATGGTGTGATGGTTAATTTTATGTGTCAACTGGGCTAAGGTTATTATCTCCAGTTCTTTGATCAAACACTGGCCTAGTTGTTGCTTTGGAGATATTTCATAGATAGGATAAGCAACTACAATTAGTTGACCTTAAGTAAAGGAGATTACCCCATAATATGAGTGGGCTTCATCCAGTCAGTTGATCTTAATAAATAGAAGTGATAGCTACAAGGATCAGGAATTTCTGCCTCTGGACTTTAATATAAAATCTTACTGGAATTTCCAGCCTTCCAGCCTGCCCCTATAAAATTAGAACCTGCCAGGCCCCACGACTGCATGAGCCATTTCCTTAAAATAAATCATCTATATCCTATTGGTGTTATTTCTCTGGAGAGCTCTGACTAATAGACCACATACTACAATATTGCTAAAATGTTGACTTTTCCCCTACTGTTTTTTTTTAAAGATTATTTTTTATTTATTTCTCCCCCCTTCCCCCCCAGCCCCTGCCCCCAGTTCCCCAGTTGTCTGCTTTCTGTGTCCATTCGCTGTGTGTTCTTCTGTGACCGCTTCTATCCTTATCAGCGGCCCCCCGGGAATCTGTGATTCTTTTTGTTGCATCATCTTGTTGTGTCACCTCTCTGTGTGGGCTGCGCCATTCTTGGGCAGGCTGTACTTTCTTTCGCGCTTGCTGGGCGGCTGTCCTTATGGGGCGCACTCCTTGCTCATGGGGCTCCACTACGCGGGGGACACCCCTGCATGGCAGGGCACTCCTTCACACGCATCAGCACTGTGCATGGGCCAGCTCCAAACAGGTCAAGGAGGCCCAGGGTTTGCATCGCAGACCTCCCACGTGGTAGGCGGAAGCCCTAGCCATTGGGCCTAGTCTGCTTGCCCCTACTGTTTTTAAAGTCACTGAAACTTTAATCAAAATAAAGAGGGGTTACTGTGGAATTTAACAAGCTGATTCTGTTACCTGCATAAAATTTGTAAATTTTACCATTTTCACATTTAAAGTCAGTTTTCATGTAGTTCAACCTAACAAAGTGTGTGCTTAAAAATACAAAAAGCCAAGACAAGCTATAACAATCCCGAAGAGATCAAAGGATTTGTTCTACTGTATATCAATACTTTTTATGAAACTACAGCAATTAAGACAGTATATTATTGATGTAAGAATAGATAAAAAGACCAAAGTAATATAAAAAAGGGTTCAGAAAGAGGTCTATCCATTTGTAAATCTTGATTTCTTATAAAGCTAATACTGCAGAGCAAAGGTAAAGGGCCACCTTTCCATTAATGTTGTTGGGAGAATTGGATATGCACATGGAAAAAACGAAATTTGATCCTTCCTTCACACCATATACAAAAATTCATTCCAGGTGTATTGTAAATCTAGATTTGAAATACAAAACAACAAAACTTTTATAAGATCATATAGAGTAACACCTACATGTCAGGATAGGACAAATTTCTTAAAGAGAAAGCACTAACATTAAAGAAAAATGTTGATAAGCTAGACCACATCATATTTACAAACCCTGAATACCAAAAGATAATAATTATGAAAGACAGCAGTGGCAAACCTGAATGGGATAAATATTTGCCTCAGATATAACCAACAAAAGGCATATATCAAGAATATATAAGAACTTACACAAATTAATAAGAAAAAAGACAGACAAACCAAGAGACATTAATGGCAAAAGAGGAAATTCAAATGGTTAATAAATATGAAAAAGCACAGTCTTGTTAGTATTGAAGAAAATGAAAAATGAAAACCTAATGAGTTCAGTTGATGACATCCTCTGGAAAGACTTCAAGAATCAGCAAAAGGAAAAATCCTAATTGCTTAGAACTCTAGAGGATGGTAGAGTGGAGAAGGACTACACAAGCACTGAATCGAAGAGAAAGAAAAATATCAGGTAGGAAACTTCCATCCCAGACCCACCAGTCCACTCCCTCTCTTACTCAGTCCTGTACAGCTTCGGATATTCTCAGAGGCAGTGGCCTAGATCCCTCCCACTGGGGACACAGACTATAGAGCCACAAACAGCAACCATAGAACCTCACATATAACCAGGCATAAGGACCCAAGTCCACATACCCAGGCAGAATACAGGCTGCTAAGGAGTGCTGCATACAAAAGGGCCCTCAAGAAGAAAAATAAGAGAGACAGAGACCATGGTAAAACCACAGCTGGCAAGTGTTGTGCAACCCAGTTTCTTTTAGCTGGACCACCTAAATGAAAAACAGACTTTTCTGGAATGGCATACCTTTCTGGATTGACCCAACCTGGCTCCCCAGGACAGTGTACCCTACTAGAAAGGAAAAAAGAGACAGAAAAGTCTCAAAGGGAAAAGTGGGGAGTGGGGGGAAGGGAGGGGATTAAACTGAATTGCTATAAAACAGGAGAGTGCCCAAACTGAAAAAAAGTAAGGAAAACAGGGTACTGAGTCAGGGAGAGAATTTAAATAGATCATAGGAATTGGGAACAACACTGCACAAAAACAAACACAACAGATCAAGATTCTTGGAGAAGAAACAGAGGAAAAGAAAACTATCCCAGAGTTTACATAATTACATAAAAATTGCAATATTAGAAATTGTACCACATATTCAGGGCAAGAACCAGACGAAGAAGAGCTAAGAAAATCTGATAAGTTAACCACAAACTAACCAAAAGATCTAGAATAAATTGGAACAAACACCAAAGAAGTGTCATAATACAATCAACAATAAATAAAGCCTTGGACAAAAGGGAGAGACTGACCTTCAGAGTTAATGCAGCAAAATAATCAGATGCCTAGACATCAGCAAAAAATTACAAGCCATACTAAGAAATGGAAGATATAACCCAGCCAAAGGAACATGTCAAAACTTCAGAGAAGACAAAGACTTTGGAACAACTAGTCAGAGAAGTTCAAGAATATCTTATAAATCAATTCAAGGAGATGAAGGAAAATGTGCAAAAAGATATAAAGGCTATTAGGAGGACAATGAGTGAGCATAAAGAAGAATTTGAATGTATAAAAAGAAAATAAATTATGGGAATGAAAGTCACAAAAGTAAAGATTTAAAGTACACTAGATAGGGAAGTAGATGTGAGATTCCACTTACCATATAGGAGGTCCAATGTTTGATACCCAGGGCATCCTGGCCCATGTGGCAAGCTGGTCCACATGGAGTACTGCCACACACAAGGAGTGTTGCCCTGCACAGGGGTGCCACCTGCGCAAAGAGTGGCCCCCACACAAGGAGTGCAGCCCACCCAGGAGTGGTGCTGCCCACATGGAGAGCTGATGCAGCAAGATGACACAACAAAAAAAAGAGACACAGACAAGAGACAGTATGAGACACAGCAAACTAGGGAGCTGAGGTGGACCAAGAGAATGATTGCCTCTCTCCTACTCCAGAAGGTCCCAAGATGGGTTCCCAGAGCCACCTAATGAGAATACAACAGACACAGAAGAACTCAGAGAAAAATGGACACAGAGAGCAGACAATGGGGGGGGGGAGGGGGAGAAACAAGAAAAATAAAATAAAATACACTAGATGCATACAAGAGTAGATTTGAACAGGCATAAGAAAGAATCAGCAAACTAGAAAACAGGACAGTCAAAATCATACTGTCAGAAGAACAGATAGAGAAAAGAATAGAAAAAAATTTAAGCAGTGTTTCAGGGATTTGATTGATAGCACAAAGTGCACAAACATATACATCATTTGGTATCTGTGATGGTTAGGCTATTGTGTCAACTCAGCCAGGTAATTGTGCCCAGTTGTTTGGTCATGACAAGCACTTGGCTAACTGTAATACAAGGGCATTTATGGACTTTAGTCACCATTGACTTTACTGCAGTGGTAAATCATAGATAGCTGGCTGTAATTACATCAGTCAGGGAGATTTCCATCAGCAATGAGTGATGCTTAACCCAATCAGTTGAATCCCGTAAAAGGGGAAGTGATTCCAGCATTGAGAGAGAATTTCCCAGCTCATCTTTGAACAGCCAACATCTCCCAGAATTCATCAAGAATCTTCAATGGACTTTCATCAGAGCTCCTGGTAGCAGCCTGCCTGTGGAACCTGGACTTGTGCATCCCCACAGCCCCACAGAGTCAGAGAGACTCTGATAAACTCTTACTATTGTCAGATATCCCTGTTGATTCTGTTTCCCTAAAGAACCCTGACTAACTACAGTATCCCAAAAGGAGAAAAGAAGGGGAAAAGGAAAGGGGCAAAGATAATATTTGAGGAGATAATGGCCAAAAATTTCCCAACTTTATGAAAGACATAAATATATAGGTGCATGAAAAACAACATATGCCAAAGAGAATAAATCCTAGAAGATCTACTCCTAGACACATACTAGTCAGACTATCAAATGCCAAAGACAAAGAGAGAATTCTGAAATCAGCAAGAGAAAAGCAAATAGTCATATAAAAAAAAGATCCTCAACAACACTAATTGCTGTTTCTCAGCAGAAACCAGCGAGGCAAGATGGCAGTGGTATGATATAAGATACAGAAAGAGAAAAACTGCCAGACAAGAGTCTTTATCCTGTAAAACTGGCCTTCAAAAATGAGGGAGAGTTTAAAATATTCACAGATAAACAGAAACTGACAGAGTTCATCAACAAGAGGCTGGCCCTGTAAGAATTACTAAAGGAGTTCTGCAGGTAAAAGGGAAAAGACAAGAGATAGTGACTTGGAGTAATGTGAATAAATGAAGATTATCAGTCAGGATGACTAAAAGGATAAATGCAAAACCCATAGTACTATATCCTCACTATACAATGATACACCTTAATTCCTAACAGGAATCAACTAGGAAAAAAGGCATATTTCCTGTTAATAGACACATAAAATATAAAGAGGTAAAATGGGACAACATAAAGAGGGGAAACAGAGGGATATGGTAGCAGAGAAAGTGTATACTATTTTTTGTATTTATTTATTTATTTTTAAAAGATACATAGATTCAACAAAATGTTACATTAAAAAAAATACGGGAGATTCCCACATGCCCCACTCGCCAAAATCCCCACTTTCCCCACATCACACACATCAACAACTTCTTTTATTAGTGTGGTACATTGATTTCAGTTGATGAATCCATTTTGGAGCATGGATTATAGTTTACATTGTAGTTTATGCTCTCTCCCAGTCCAATCAGTGGGTTATGGTAGGATATATAATGTCCTGCCCTGTCCCTACAATATCATTCAGGACAACTCCAAGTCCTGAAAATGCCCCCATATAATACCTCTTTATCCCTCCCCCTGCCCTCAGCAATTTCAGTGGCCACTGTCTCCACATCAATTATATAATGTTTTCCATTGCTAGAATCACAATAATTCTATTGTAGAACACCAGTAAGTCCACTCTAGCCCATATTTTATTCTCCTATCCTGAGGACTCTGGGATGGTGATGCCCACTCCACCTCTTAACTGAGAGACCACGTATACTATTGAAGCTAAGTTGGTATCTTTTCAAATTAGTAGGTGATAGATGTAGGTTGTGCAATTAAACTCCAAGGAAACCACAAAGAAAGTATTTTTAAAATATACAGAAACAGAAATGAAGACAGGATCAGTCAAATACATCACAAAAGATCACAAAAAGGAAATTGCAATAAAGGAAAAGAAACAAAAAAAAAAGACACAGCATATAAAAATCAAAGGACAAAATGACTGAAGTAAGTATTGCATTTTTAATGACAACACTGAACATTAATGGATTAAACTCCTCAATCAAAAAACAGAGGTACAGAATGGGTAAATACATATGGTTCAACTATATGTTGTTTACAAGAGACTCACCTTAGATCCAAAGACACAAATGGGTTGAAAGTGAAATGTTTGAAATATATATTCCATGTAAATAGTAACCAAAAACAAACAAAAAAACTATGATAGCTATAGTAATATCAGACAAAATAGACTGTTATAAGAGAAAAAAGCTATGATATATTAATAAAAGGGGCAATCCACCAAGAAGAAATAGCAGTCATAAATATTTATGCACCTAACCACTGTAACCCAAAATACATGAGGCAAACAGATGAGAGAAATAGACACCTCAACAATAATAGTCTTTAATACACCACTCTGATCTATAGAAAGAGCATCTAAACTGAAGATCAATAGAGAAACAAAGAACTTCCATATGATAAATGAACTAGATCTAACAGTCAAATACAGAACATTGTACCCCCAAACAATAGGATGTACATTCTTCTCAAGTGCACATGGGCCAAACTCCAGGACAGACCACATATTGAAGCCCAAAACAAGTCTCAATAAATTTAAAAAGATTGAAATTATACAAAGCATCTTCTTCTGACCATAATGGAATGAAGCTGGAAATTAATAATAGCCAGAACTAGAAAATCCACAAATATATGGAAGTTAAATAATACATTCAAACAGTCAGTGGTAAAAACAAAAATTGCCAGGGTAATCAGAAATATTTTGAGACAAATAAAAACTATAATAGAACACAACATATCAAAATGTATGGGTTGGAAAAAAATGTATGGGATGCTTCAAAGCCAGTACAAAGAGGGAAATTTATAGTCCTAAACACTTACACTAACAAAGAAGAAAGAGATAAAATCAAAGACCTAACTGCACACCTGGAGGAACTAGAAAAAGATCAGCAAACTAATTCCAAAGCAAGCAGAAGGAAATAAATAACAAAGTTTGAGCAGAAAATATGAAATTGAGAATAAAAAAACAATGGAATTAACAAAACAAAAAGTTAGTTTTTGAAAAGATCAATGAAATTAAAAAATCCTTAGCTAGACTGAAAAAGAAAAAAATAGGAAGATGCAA
Source organism: Dasypus novemcinctus (assembly GCF_030445035.2). Lineage (NCBI taxonomy): Eukaryota > Metazoa > Chordata > Mammalia > Cingulata > Dasypodidae > Dasypus > Dasypus novemcinctus. The sequence goes on from NC_080675.1 coordinate 76,863,631, forward strand.
ATAAGCAATCAAAAAATAGGAATAAAAGGAAACTTCCTCAACATGATTGAGGACATATAATGAAGAACCCACTGCAAACATCAGACTCAATAGTCAAAGACTGAAAGCTTTCCCTCTAAGATTAAGAACAAGACTAAGATGCCCAATGTCACTACTGTTATTTGACATTGTACTGGAAGTTCTAGCCAGAGAAGTTAGGCAAGATAAAGAAATAAAAGGCATCCATATTGGAAGGAAGTAGCAAACTTTTCACTATTTGCAGATGATAAGATCTTACATTGAGAAGGTCCCAGAAAATCTACAACAAAACTCCTAGAGCTAATAAATGAATTCAGCAAACATGGAGGGTACAAGGTTAACACACAAAAATCATTAGTGTTTCTATACACTAGTAATGAGCAATCTGAGGAGGAAATCAAGAAAAATTTCATTTACAATAGCAACCAAAAGAATCAAATATTGGGAAACAAACTTGGCCCAGTGGTTAGGGCGGCCGTCTACCACATGGGAGGTCCGCGGTTCAAACCCCGGGCCTCCTTGACCCGTGTGGAGCTGGCCCATGCGCAGTGCTGATGCGCGCAAGGAGTGCCCTGCCACGCAGGGGTGTCCCCCGCGTAGGGGAGCCCCACGCGCAAGGAATGCACCCCGTAAGGAGAGCCGCCCAGCATGAAAGAAAGTGCAGCCTGCCCAGGAATGGCACCGCACACACTTCCCGTGCCGCTGAGGACAACAGAAGCAGACAAAGAAACGAGACGCAGCAAATAAACACAGAGAACCGGGGGAGAGGGGAGATTAAATAAATAAATAAATCTTTAAAAAAAAAAAAAAAGAATCAAATATCTAGGAATAAATTTAACCAAGAATGTAGAGGACTTAAACATGAAAAATCTCAAAACTTTGCTAAAAGAAATCAAAGAAGATCTGAAGAAATGGAAGGACATTCCATGTTCATGGATTGGAAGACTAGATATCATTAAGTGAATCTACCCAAAATGACTTATAGAGTTAAAGCAATTCAAATCAAAATTAAAACAGCTTTATTTGCAGGAATGGGAAAGCCAATTATCAAATTTATTTGGAAGGCTAAAAGTCCCCAAATAGTCAAAAACATCTTGAAAAATAAGAACAAAGTTGAAAGACTCACCTTTCCTGACTTTAAAGCATATTGCAAAGTCACAGTGGTCAAAACAGCATGATATTGGCACAATGATAGGTATATTGACCAATGGAATTAAACTGAGAGTTCTGAAATAGACCCTGACATCTATGGCCAATTGATTTTTGACAAGACTTCCAAACCCACTCAGTTGGGAAAAAATAGTCTCTTCAACAAATGGTGCTGAGATAATTGGATAGCCCATATGCAAAAGAATGAAAGAGGACCCCTATCTCACACAATACACAAAAATTAATTCAAAATAGATAAAAGGCCTAAATATAAGAACCATGACTATTAAACTCCTAGAAGAAAATGTAGGAAGCATTTTCAGGATCTTGTGTTAGGCCACAGTTTCTTACAACCAAAGCAAAACCAATGAAAGAAAAGATAGATAAATAGGACCTCCTCAAAATTAAAAACTTTAGTGCATCAAAAGATGTCACAAAGGTGAAAAGATAAATCATTCAATGACAGAAAATATTTGGAAACTATGTGTCTGATATGGGCTTAATATCCAGAATATATAGAGAAATCCTAAAACTTAACAACAAAAAGGCAAACAATTCTATTTTAAAATGAGCAAAAGATTTGAATAGACATTTCTCCAAAAAGGATATACAAGTGGATAAAAAACACAAGAAAATATGCTCAACATCATTAGTTATTACAGAAATGCAAACCAAAACCACATGGAGATATCACGTCACACACATTAGACTGGCTACTATTTAAAAAAAAAAAAATGAAACAGACAACTACAAGTGTTGGAGATACTGTGGAGAAATAGGAACACTCATTCATTGCTGGAGGAATGTAAAATGGTGCAGTTGCTAAGGAAGACAGGTTGGCAATTCTGTAAGAAGCTAAGTATAGAATAACCACCTGGCAAGGAAATCCCACTACTAGATGAGGTCATACAATATATTCCCAGAAGAATGAAAACAGGGATTCAAACAGATATTTTCACACCAGTGTTCATAGCGGCATTATTCACAATTGCCAAAAGATAGAACAAGTGTCCGTAAGCCAATGAACAGATAAACAAAATGTGGTATATACATACAATGGAATATTGTTGGGCTGTAAAGAGGAATGAAGTTCCGATATATGTAACAACATGGTTGAACACTGAAGACATTATGCTGCATGAAATAAGCCAGAAACAAAAGAATAAATATCATATGATCACACTGAATATAGATTACCAGGGTCTATATTGGGCTAGAGAATGGGGAGTTAATGCTTAATTTGTGCAGAATTTTTATTTAGGTTGATTGTAAAAGTTTGGAAATGGATGGTGGTTATGGTAGCACATTATGGTGAGTTAATTAGGAGCATTGAATTATATATGTTAATGTGATGAAAAGGGGAAACTTTAGGTCATATATGTTTTTAGGATAAAAATTAAAGATAAAACAGGACTTTATAACACAGTGAGCCCTATTGTAGAGGAGGGACTACAGTTCATAGTACAAGTATAAGAATGTTCTTTCACAAATTATAACAAAAGTAAGACACTAATACAAGGTGTTAATAATAGGGTGGTATATAGGAAAAATACACTTAATGTAAACTGCGTAAAATAGTTAATAGTACTATTTCAATAATCTTTCATCAATTGTAGCGAAGGTAACACCTGTTAAAAAATAATACAATTACATAAAAATGCTATCATCAGTTTTAACAAACGTTCACACCAATATAAGGTGTTGGTGGTGGGGTAGTGTATGAGAATATTGTATTTTATCCAGGATCAGTGTGTAAACTTCTCTAATAAACTTCTCTAATAAAAAAATTTATTATACCTAATACTAAAATTTTATTATACCTAATGAGGTATATAATACCTAGTACTGGTTGTAACCTGTATACACTATTGGTCGTACAAACATCTGGAAAATCTGTTTAGGCTTACAGCTGAACACTTGCACTCTACTCCTTAGTTGTAGTACATACAATAGAAATGCATGCATGTGCGCACCAAGAGACATGTACAACATCGTTCGTGGAAATAGTACTCATAATTATAAAAAACTAGAAACACTCAAATGTCCATCAATAGTGGAACAGATAACATATTCATGCAATTGAATAGTATGCAAAATTAAAATGAACAAACCAGAGCCACATACAATAGTGCATAATAACTATCAAAAGAAATTAGACACAAAAGGATACCTACATTATGACTTCATTTACAAAATTTTTTAAAAATCTAAATTAAGCATGTTTAAGGACACATACCTATGTGACAAAGCTATAAAGAAATACAAAGAAATAATGATTAAAATAAAAGTATCATGAGTGGGTATCTTCTGGGGGAAAAGAGGCACACAGGGGGGCTTTCTAGGGTGCTGGAAATGTTCTATTTTCTAACCTGATGATGATCACATGGTACTTACGTATTAAAATGTAAATTTCTATTTTGTACATTTTTCTGCATGCATTTTTTATTCCACTATGAAAATGGTTTAAAACTAAACAAAAATTGCAAGTGAAAAAAATGGGCAGGTATGACTATATACACATCTTCAAAACAAAACTTAGATTTAAAGGAGAACAACAAAAAAGGAAATGCATTATGCACAGTAAGGTTGACAGAAAGTTTAATATCTAAATTACAAAATTATACCATAGAATTCTTTAAGAACAGCTCTCTGTATTCAATGAGCAAAAAGGATATGAAAAAGAAATACAAGGAAGAAAAACATAGGTAGTGGGCCAATGCTTTAAAACTGGATAACCTAACTACTATTTAGGAAATAGTCATTTTATGCCTGTTAAATTACCCAGTACTGTTAAGGAACAGGTAAGGCTTTTCATTCGCTGGAGACACTGAAAATTTATTCATTATTATTAAAAGGGTACCTGATATATTTCAACCAGTTTTCTTCCCTGTGTATTTCTAAAAATAATTCCAAAAACATCTAAAATAATTCTTACCGTGCTTGAGAATTTTGATGATCTATATTTAACAAGTCTGTAAAATCATGTATAGCTGCAATCCAGTTTTCATTTTCATAGTAATACTTCCCACGTTTCAATAAGGCATCTGTTCTTTGGGGATCATAAAAAATACACTACATGGAGGGGGAAGGGAGGCACACAAACATTTAATGGAAAAAAAAACTAAGAAAAGTATATGATCTCCTAGCACACTTTCAACTTCAGAATACATAAAAGCAATCACTTTAAGATTCCAAAACTTTCATATTTGCAACTAATCAAGGCCATGTCCCTTCCTCATCAAGTTCTAGAGAAAAAATAAACAAACAAGGTTTTCTGAGATAAATAATACAGCATATACAAGAAGGCAAGGCTTTGGTCCACTGTAGTTGTACTGAAAAAAATGTGTAAGTCCAAGTAGAATGGGGTTATATTGAACCCAACTAAATATGATACACATTAGATCACATTAAGGCTGATTCAATTTTAAAAATGGATTAATCCAGTCATTAAAATGGTGAAAAGAAATGAATTGGTAATGGCATGTGTAGTGGTTTGTAGCAATGTACTCCATAAAAACATTTTCCTGAATTTAATCCATTCCTTTGTGTGAACCCATGGTAAGTAGGACCTTTTGATAAGGTTACTTTAGTTTGGGTGTGGCCCAACTCAATCAGGACGGGTCTTAACCCTATTACTGGAGTCCTTTATAAGCTGAATAAAATTCAGACATACAGAGAGCCACAGGAATCAAGAAGCTATAGGTCCAGGAAACACAGCAGAGAAGAAAAAGGCCAGAAGTCACCATGTGCATTACCTACCATGTGACACAAAAACTAAGGACCAAGGATTGCTGGCAGCCAGCCCTAGATAAGAAAGCATCGCCTTAATGACGCCTTGATTTTGGGCTTTTCCCAGCCTCAAAGAGTGAGCCAATAAATTCTCATTGTTTAAAATCACCCATTGCATGGTGTTTGCTAGCGCAGTCAAGGAAACTAAACCAGCATGGTTCATTCGTTTCACATTTATATGCAAGGTAATATAGTGAACTGACTAAATAATTATATACTCAGTTGTAAAAGGCAAATCACATATTGGAAGTGAAAAGCAGCTGAAGTTCAAAAGAGATTACTAAGCTTTTGTTGTTGCTGTTTTGTTTTTGTTTTTAAGGAGGTATCGGGGGTTTGAACACAGGACCTTGTACAAGTGAAGCAGGCACTCAACCACTGAGCTACACCTGCTCCTACTAAGTATTTTTAAAACAAAATAATGTTAAAGGTTTGGAAACTTGCAGACCTCAAGGTACTGCTTTAATTGATTTTTAAAACTACTGGTGCCAGGTAGAGGAAACAAACAGAATAAATAATCAATCTAAACTAGTAGATAATTCCAAAAATCTTCAAAAGAGACTTTTAACCATTTCTACACAGAAGTTGCCAAACTTACAAATATTCTTTTCAAGCAGAAAAATGTCAGGTGTATGGGTAACCATCATGGATTAAGAAACAGGACAGTTGGAAACATGGAAAGGAAATTATTTAAGTAATTTCTCCTAAATTCTCAATTGTAATAGGAGCTAAGAATTTAGAGTTAAGAGCCAGGAGATCACAATTACAACTCTGCTGCAATCAGGGGAATATTTTGTTCTGACTCTAGACTCATGTCCAGTTTAGCTAGTTCATTTCCTCAAGGTGCATTCCCCAACCAAATATAAATTAGCCTTCCTTGCCACCACTTTCCTTACCTTCATAGCACTCATCATAACTTGTAACTATGTATTTATGTATGTGTTTATTTCTTTAACCTCTGTCCTTTCTTTTAAACTATAATTTCCATCTAAAGAGGAAGCATGTCTGTTTTAATCTCCATCATTTCCCACTACATAGTACAGTGTATTAGTTAACAAGTATTTGTGAGCGAGTGAGTGAACTAACCCATGAACACAACTTCTTTGTGAGCAGACAGGTTCACTGCTGAAGAGAATCAGCTTTGTCTCAAGAGTGAAAAAGTGGGAAAAAATTCTCTATTGCTTGAAGGGAAAAAAATTTTTCAACAGTCTTTTCAACAACTGTTTCCTGGTTCAAGAGGAGAGAGCTGAAAAGGCAGGTGCTCTCAAAGTTGTAGCAATATTCCTTCCCCTCAAATCTTTGATGTGCATATACTCACTTACCAATTTAAAAATGCAGTCAACATAGTCGCTAGTATAAATTCCAGCAATACAGGTCCTAGCCCCTAAGTTATAATAAATTCATTACAATTCTATGAAAAGGCTTTCAAAATTTTGCTATAGTATCAGCATGAGAATATAATGATCTAAAGTACAAAAATGGCAGTATATATGTGTTAAAGCTTACTTTAGAAAAGTCATCAATGGCCAGTACTCTGTTTGATATTTCATACATCTCACCCCTCTTGAAATAGATATCAGCATTTGTGGGCTTGCACTTAATTGCTTGGGTATAGTTTAGAATTGCCAAAGAAATGTCACCTTTTTTTTTGAAAATTTCAGCCTTTGACAAATATACATCTAAAGGAGATTGTAAAAGGTAAAATTTAGTATTATGTTTCTTATTTTTAACTATGAAAATTTTAAAGATTAATCCCTCTGCCTCCAAAATATTTAATTTTTAAAAAATTTCCACAATGCCTAATTTGTTCTCAAAAGCTGAGTAAATACTCATCTGCAGTTAAAAGTATTCTCAATCTACAGTGACAAAAATTCTCTTTTGCCTTTTTGTATGTCTGAAAGGTATCATACTTTTGAATTGTCAGAAAAAGTTAGATATTGATGGCACAAAATTGTAAGGAGATTATCAAAGATCAAAAAACATTTAATACAATTCCCTCTGAGAACATCAATCCTCCCCAGGATGTGGGTATACCTTCCCTCTCATTGTATGGGTCTCCACCCAGTGATATAACCCACTATGACAAAATGTGCACTCATGGTACTACACGGACAGATGCTGGACATTGTATGTCCTACCACAGTCCACTGGGTGGACTGGGGGAAAGTGTAAATTACAATGTAAACCACTATCCATGTGGTGCAGCAGTGCTCCAAAATGCAATGAATGTGCCACGATGATGAAAGAAGTTGTTGATGTAAGGGGAGTGGGGTGAGAGGGCGTGGGGGGTATATGGGAGCCTCATATTTTTTTAATGTAACATTTTAAAAAAAGAAGAAAAAAAATTAAATAAGCACATCTCATATTTCAGGGGTATATTGTGGGTGTGGGGCATACAAAGACGAGAATGACATTTTCATATTCTGAGGATGGCTCATAAGAGGAAAGGCATAGCTTTCATCCACCCAAAAAGTTCTGGGAACAGTGAGTGCAACAGTGATTCAGGGAGCTGTGGTCGGGAAATGATTTGTGAATCACTTCTAGAACTAAAATTTTTTAAATTACTATTATTCTTCTGAGATGAGCAATATGGAGCCAAAATTTACTGTAATGTTTATCAATGACATTTTTATATCAAACCATGATGAGTATTCTGAAAACAAAGTAAGATTCTATGAATCCAGAATTTACAAAATCAAAAGTAAAAAATTTAACTTGGGAAAGTCACAACCATTTTATTTAGGGCTTATATATCTACTCATTTATGTATATTTTAATACCAATAAAAGGCAAAATCTTAGACAAAGATATAGATAATATAACCGTCTCCACGGACAACCTACCTGCATTATTTTTATTATACTTATTTATAAAATTCAAGTCATCCAAAGCATCATTAATTTTGTCTTGGAAAAGATAAATGAAATGCCTGTGCCAATAGGCATTGAGAAACATTGGCTCCAGGAATATAGCCTAGAAAAAATATATATATAAATTCAACAGAAGTTGATTTGCTAAAGGAAGATATCCTAACATAGATTTTTCAAACACTATTGATCCTCAAGTCTTGCTAAGTGAATATTATAAAATAATACCTACAATCTAACAAATAAAATCAAGTATTTTATTATTTGAAGATGCCAATAATTATACTTATTTTCACAATCCTACATTATACTATAAACATTCATTCAAAGTCCTCATAATAATTAGAACATAGGTCACCAGAAAATAGAATGAGGGTAGAGACTGGAAAGCTGAATAGTCTGTGCAAAACTGGTTAAAAGGTTGTTTGTAAGTCTTTGGAAAGGAATGGAAATGGTGAGAGCACATCATGGTGTTTGTGACTAGCAGAGCTATTTTATGGATATGACAGTGTTGAAAGGGAAAGTCTAAGGACAGTTATACTACTAGAAGAAAAACTGAAAAATGTAATATGGGTCTGTATAACAGAGTGAAACCTCATGTAAAATACATATATGGGTGATATTGCATATGGAAGACTTTTACAAGATTAAGTACAAATGCACTAGAGAGAGGGAAACAGAATAGCAGCTATGTATGGCGGGGATGGCATAGAATGAATCAGAGGTCATGAGTTTTGTTTGGTTGGTTGGTTCGTTGGTTTTGTTTATTATTATTATTATTGTTTCTGGGATAATGAAAATGCCGTAGAAATGACTGAAGTGACGAATGCACAGCTATGTGATTGTTCCAAACACCATTTATCATACCCTTTGGATGGATTTATGCTTTGTTAAAATGTATCAATAAGATTGATTTGTTTTTAAAAATTCCTGTATAATTTTAAAAAGCATAAACTGTGAATATTGTTATATTGAGTAGATAAACATACTTCTTGCAGATCATTCATGGCACTCTGTAACTTGCCCAGTTTCCTACAAATAGCTCCACGCCTACAGTATAAAAACGCAGATTTTGTTTTCTTATTATTTATTTCTTCGGTCAAGAGCTCCACTTCAGATTCATAATATTTAATGATTTCTGGAGGAAGATTGGACCCCAAGAAATCACTTAATTCTAATCTTGGAGGTTCTTTCTCTTCTGCAGGCCGGTCTTTATAAAAAGATACTTTAGCAACATCCTCTCTTTCAGCTATCCTCTGAGATTTATACTTAAACCACAGATCAATAATCCATTTCCGTTGATCAGTATTTTTTGGAATTCCTCCCTTACTTTGGATAAATTCTTCAAAATTTAAACACACAGGTAGGCTCGGACTCCGAATTTGACGTTCATACAATGGAACTTTGAACAAATATTTCTTCTGTTCAAGCAGGATTCCATGAGACTGTGATCTAGTGTTAAAAAGAATGACTTTTAAGTTACAGAAATATAATTATCTTTATAATCAATAAACTATCACAAAAATAGTATTTATTATTATAGTACATGATATTTTTTATGCAACCAAATCTTCCTTTCATTCATTAAAATGGTAACCCTTTGAAGCAGCTCTGTAGAGTTTACAAAACCAAAACATGCTGTTTCTAAAGATGTAATTTCCGTAGAGTACTGATATATTCCTTTCAGGTTCATTTTACAGTCTTCCCTCTCCCCAAAAAAGTAATTACAATAGAGAATTAAAGAGATAAAACATAATGTAAAAAAGGAAATGCGGTCTAAGGGGCTGGAGAGTACATGAACTTGAGGAAGTGGCAAAAGGAAGGATTTGACTACACAGCAGGCTACCAAATAAACATCCCACACTTTACCTCTCTTTAGTAAGCGATTTTTTTTTTTTTGGATTAAAGTAGATAACACCTATTATGCTTTCAATTGCTACAATTCCAGGATTATCCTTCTCATATTCTTTTTTTTAAGATTTATTTATTTTGTATTTATTTATCTCTTTCACCGCCCCCCCCCCCAGTTGTCTGTTCTCTGTGTCGATTCACTGTGTGTTTTTTTGTGTCCGCCTCTATTCTTGTCAGCGGCATGGGAATCTGTGTTTCCTCTTGTTGCATCATCTTGCTGCGTCAGCTCTCCGTGTGTGCCGCCCACTCCTTGGCAGGCTGGACTTTCTTTACTGCTGGGCGGCTCTCCTTATAGGGCGCACTCCTTATGCATGGGGCTCCCCTACGCGGGGGACACCCCTGCATGGCACGGCACTCCTTGTGCACATCAGCACTGCACGTGGGCCAGCTCCACATGGGTCAAGGAGGTCCTGAATTTGGACCGCGGACCTCCCATGTGGTAGATGGATGCCTTATCCATTGAGCCAAGTCCACTTACCCTCATATTCTTCATTCAGCAACATTTACTGTATGACTAGTACATACTAGCTAAGGATATAGAAGGATAAATGCATCTACTGGAAGAAAAAAATGTTTTATCACCAATCATTTCACAGATATTTACTGAGTGTATACTACAAGAAAAACCTAGTGCTAAATACTAGGAGAATAAAAGTTAAGAAAGTCCATTTTCTCTCCTTTCCTTACTTTCTGACACTATCCATTCCTCTCTCATCCTACTGCAAGCATCCATCTGCTATTACACTTGGTACAATAATTTCTAAGTCCTTTGGTTCTACTTTTGCCCTTCATCTAATCCATCCTCCATATGGCAGTCAGCATGGGTCTTTTTATATATACATATCAGATAATGTCACCCTATCCAAGAGCTTTCACTGGAACTTAGCATGCAAACCATACTTTCACCATAGTTACAAGGCTCTAAATGGTGAAGTCCCTGCCCATATCTCTGGTGCCACTACCCTTTCCCTTCATTGCCTGTTCTCCAGCCATATCATCCATGAGTGAGCCTGAAGGCCATTGCACTTTCCAGCCCTTCAGTGGAAGGGCTTCCCACCATGTATGAGGTCCTTGGTTCAATCCCCAGTACCTCCTTAAAAGAAAAAAATCTGAATTAAAAGCTGTAGTTCCTCAAACTCTTTACTTTCAGCTGATAAACTTCATCTTCAATAAAGATATAGATGCTAGCAGAACTTGAAATTTCTCTAACAAAATCTACAAAATCACATGCACCTCTACAATTCAATCTTCCTTCTATTTACAGTGAGAGGACTCTTCTCTGGAAGTTCCATTCTGTCACCTGCAACCTATATCCCAGCCACTTTTGTCTTCTCTGGGCATCACTCTTACAAAAAATCCTGATTTTTACACATCATAAATTGTTCCCTCTCCATTAGATCATTCCTGTTATCTTATAAATATGCTCTGTTATCTCTCATTTTAAAAATCATATTAAATATAAGAATGTTCTTCTTTTACAAATTGCTAATAATATGGTGACACATCAGAAAATTACAACTAATGTAATTTATAGATGAGAGTTAACAGTAATATTGTAATATTTTTGCAGCAATGGCAAAGAAGATATTATACCAATTCTAAGTAGAGCAATAGGAATAGGAATTTTCCTTCTGGAGTAATGAAAACATTCTAAAATTGACTGAAGTGGCTGGCTGGTTAGCTCAGTTGGTTAGAGCATGGTGCTAATAAAATTGACTGAAGTGATGACAGCACAACTCTATAATTAAAATGAGAGCCGCTGGGTGTACACTTTGAAGAACTGTACAAACCATGGGCCTGTATAACACAGGGAATCCTGTGGGGGAAGATGGAGTGTGGTTTATAGAACAAATATGAGAAGATTCTCTCATGAACTATAACAAACATATAATACTAACAGGGTGTTAATAATTGGGTGTCTTGGAGGAAAAAAATACACCAAATGTAAGATATGGACTATAGTTAGTAATATTTTGACGATGTTCTTTCATAGTGTGTAACAAATGTTTCACAGCAAGGCAAGGTATTGGTGGGGTGATGTATGGGAGCCCTGTATGATGATATGCATGTTTGTTTTGTAAGGTCACAACTTTTACTAAACATTTATTGTTTGTGTACATTCATGTATGGACAATATACTTCAATAAATGTTTTAAAGAAAAAAATCATTAAAAACACACTCAGGTCCTGATTCCGTTATGATGGGGTAAGCCTCCTATAGCATACCCCTCACATTTATAACAGTGATAAACTCTGGAAAATTATTCAAAAAAAAAAAAAAAAAACCAACTACCTGAGGATTCTTAAGAGTAAACAAAGGCAAGAAGAATGTGATGGGAGCCAAACCTTGGAGAAGCAACTGGCGTGGGATAAGCTTCACAACTGTTTTTCCTTCTATGGCTTGTATCAGGAATGGATACAGATTTAAAACAGCCAGATTCAAGGGGCTAAAACTTTGATAATCTGAAAGTTTACTAGGCAGAGAAACCAAAGAATGAATATAGTCAATCAAGAGCAAGAAGGAAACACCAGCAGGAAGAGAGTTGAATGAGGCATCCTCTAATTCTATACATATCTTAGCCTAAATCCTGAATCATTCATGTGTGGAACTGGCCAAAACAGTATAGCAAAGTTTTAAGGAATTGTATTGAGATTCAAAATAGTACCCAAAGATAATTTGAACCCAACTGGATTCATGACATGTGAAAACAAACACATCAGCATTCCCCCAAAAGACAATAACAAGATCAGAATTTCACAAAACATGACATTAAAATGTCCAGGTACAAATCAAAATGTCTAGACAAAATGCCAGGAAACTGTAACCCCTACTATAGGGAAAAGACAATGAGCACATGCCAAACCCAAGATGACCAAGATATTGGAATTAGGATACAAAAAACTTCAAAGCAGCTTTTATACCTATATTCTATGATGTAACAGAAAATACATGTATTAGTCAGGGTTCTCTGGGGAAACAGAACTGAGAGGAGATATATGTAAATACTATGAGATTTTATAAAATTCTCTCATGTGACCATGGGGATGCACAAGTCCAAATTCCACAGAGCAGGCTACAAACCAGGGTCTCAGATGAAGGTCCTTGGTAAGTTCCCAGGAGATACTGGCTTTCTTAAGTAGAGCTGGAAATTCTCTCTGAATGCTGAAATCACTTTCTTTTTTAAGGCCTTCGACTGATTGGGTGAGACTTCACTCACTGCTGACAGCAATCTCCTTGGTTGATTATAGATGTAATCAGCCATCTATGCAACCAAGTCTCTGATGATTAAGTTAATGCAATGTTCTTATATTTCAATTAGCCCAGTACTTGCCTGACCAAAAACCAGACACCATTACCTGGCTGAGTTGACACGTTAGTCTAACAACCACAATACACTTGAAAGGGGTAAATGAATAAGAAATCTCAGCAGAGAAACATACAAAACTTTTAAAAGCCTACAGGAGGGAAGCGGACTTGACCCAGTGGATAGGGCATTCGTCTACCACATGGGAGGTCCACCGCAAACCCTGGGCCTCCCTGACCCGTGTGAAGCTGGCCCACATGCAGCACTGATGCAAGCAAGGAGTGCCGTGCCACGCAGGGGTGTCCCCGCATAGGGGAGCCCCACGCGCAAGGACTGCACCCTGTAAGGAGAGCCGCCCAGCACAAAAGAAAGTTCAACCTGCCCAGGAATGGCACCGCACACACGGAGAACTGACACAGCAAGATGACGCAACAAAAAGAAATACAGATTCCCATGTCGCTGAAAACAACAGAAGTGGACAAAGAAGAACACACAGCAAATGGACACAGAGAACAGACAACTGGGCGGGGAGTGGGAGGGGAGAGAAATAAATAAATAAATCTTTTTTTAAAAAACCTACAAGAGAACTAAATGGAAAGTTTAGAACTGAAAAGTAAAAGATTTGAAATTATAAAAATTTTCTTGATGGGCTTAATAATAGAATGGAGATGACAGAAAGGAGTCAGAGAATTTGGAGATAGATTAATATTAATTATCTATTCTGAAAAATGAGGAGAGTCTCAAAGAACAGGACAATATTAATAGATCCATTTGGACTAATAGGAGTCCTAGGAAGAAAGAAGAAAGATTGGAGGAAAACAAAATTTAGTGTTTGTGTGTGTGGATGTGTGTCAAATATAGTGAAAGACATAAATTTGCAGATTGAAGGAGCTCAGTGAATCTTAAACTGGATAAATTCAAGGAAAGCTTAGACACACCATAAATACTGCTGTAAAGAAATTAATAAGCACCAGAGTAAAACAGTTCATTACAAAAAGAGGAACAATTCGATAACCACAGATTTTTTTATCAGAAACTGTGGGAAACTGAAGACATTTTCAGATAAGAAAAAACTAAGAGAATTTGTCACCAGTAGATCTACACTAAAAGAAACATTTAAAAATGAAGGGAAATACCAGGGCAAACTTGGATATCTAAGAATAAATAAAGAATGTTACCACAATTAAAAATTTTTTTGAAATAAAAGCATCATAAATGGTAAATATATAAGTAGCTATAAAAAGATTAATTTTTCCACTTAAGTTCTTTAAAATATATATGACAATTTAAAGTAATATTTATAATATTGTCTGATGAGGTTCTCAATGTTATATGCATATCATGCAGATGACAATTATAACATAAAGAATGGTAGGGAAGGGTTAATTAAGGAGCCTGTGTTTTTACCTGGTTTCTGTATCTTAGTTCAGTGGTACAATATTAACCCAAAGTAGGTTGTGAAAGGTTAAAAATGTATACTTTAATATCAAGAATAACCACTAAAAATTACAAATAATACTTTAAAGCCAATAGATAAAATTAAATGAACTACTAAAAAGTATTCAAATAATGCAAAAGAGGAAGGATAATGGGAACAGAAATAAAAATTCAGAGGGCAGAGTCAGAAAACAAATAATAAAATGGAAAACCTAAAATCCATTCATAACAATAATTACATTAAACAGTATTGGGCTACATTCTTCACTAAAAGGTAACACTTATCAGAGTGAAAAAAAAATTGAAAGGCCTAACCATATGCTGCCTACAAAATATGAACTTTAAATATAAAGACACAGATATGTTGAAAGTAAATGGATAGGAAAAGATATATCATGGAAACTGTAAGATAAGAAGGCTGAAATGGCTGTATTTATATCAAATACAATAGGCTTCAAGACAAAGTGTATTACTACAGATAAAGAGAGATATTTCATAATGATAAAAAGGAAAATTAATTCATTAGGAATAAATAAGAATTATAAATGTATATGTACCTAATAACAGAGCTTTAGTAAACACAAAGCAAAAATTGGCAGAGATTAAGGAAGAAACAGACATTTCCACAATTACAGCAGGATATTTTCAAACACTGCTCTCAGCAATAAATATAACTAAAATAGAAATCAACCCCTTATAACATATATACAACAATATGAACCACCTTGATCTAATTGATAGATTTCCAACACTACACCCAACAACTGCAGAATATATATTCTTTGCAATTGTACATGGTACATTCACCAAGACAGTACATATCCTGGGCCGTAAAACAATCTCAATTGTTTTTAATAGATTGTAATCATACAGAGCATCTTCTCTGACCAAAATGGGATTAAATTAGAATTCAATAACCATATTTAGAAAAATCCCAAATATTTGATGCATAACACACTTCTAAATAACGTCTAGGTCAAAAAAGAAGTCACAAGTAAAAGCAGAAAACACTTTGAACTGAAAGAATATAAACACACAACTTTCAAAATTTGTCTGATGCAACTGAAGTAGAGATTGGACAGCTTATAGCTTTCAATGCTTAGATTTAAAAAGCAGAAATCTGAACATGAAGATCTAAAGTTTTACCTTTAGATGCTAGAAAATAAAGAATGAAGAAAATCCAAAATAAATGGAAAGAAGGAAACAATAAAGATAAAAGAAGTCATTGAAATATATAACAGACGATGACAGAAATACTAAAGCCAAAGCTAATAATTAATTAGACTGTTCAAGAAAAAGAAGAAGGAACACAAATTATCAAAATCAAGATTGAAGAGGTTATCAAAACAGGCATTAAAAGGACAATGATAGAATATTACAAACAACTTTTTGGAAACAAAATGGACAACTTAGATAAAATGGACAAATTTCATGAAAAATACAACTAACCAAAAGTGACACAAGGAGAAACAAAAAATCTGAATAATCTTGTATCTATTTAAAAATTAAATTAGTTATCAAAAACCTTCTCATATGATGAATTCACAAATAGGTAATTACACCAAATACCATTGAATGTATTTATGCTTTATTAATAGGTAAAATAAAATTGATTTTTTTAAAAAAAACCTTCACATAAAGAAACCATCAGGCTAAATAGATTTCAGTGGTAAATTCTATCTAATATTTGAGGAAGAAACAACTCATTTTATGAGGCCAGCATAACCCTACTACCAAAACCTGATGTAAACACCATTGAAAGAGGGGAGGGGGGAGAGAGAGAAGGAAGGAAAGGAGGGAGGGAAGAAGGAGGGGAGAAAAGGAAGGAGGGAGGGAAAAGGAAAAGAAGAGAAATCGTAGACCAATATCCCTCCAAACACATGAGTTCCTCAAGTCCCATATATTCTTTTGTTTTTGTAACAATTTTATTGAGATATAATTCACATAAAAAATAATTACCATTATAAAGTATCCAAATCATAACTGTACAGCTATCACCACTATCTAATTCCAGAACATTTCCTCACTCCAGAAAGAAACATCGTATACATTAGCATTAGCAGTCACTCCTCATTCTCCACTCTCCTTAGCCTTTGGTAACCACTAATCAACTTCCTGCTTATGTGGGTTTTCCTATTCTTAATATTTCATATAAACAGACTTATACAATAAATGGCCATTTGTTTCAGGCTTCTGTCACTTAGTAATATGTTTCAAGGTCCATTCATGTTGTAACATGTATCAGTACTTCATTCCTTTTTATAGTTAAATAATATTCCATTGTATAGGTATACCACAAGATTTTACCTAATATATGAAAATGTATATAGACTGCTTCTAACCAATAAGGAAGTCAGGATGAGTGTGCTTAAACAGGCCAAATATAAAATTGTAAGAATGATATTTCTAAGTTACCAAGATAAGATTAGTTTAAAAAAAGATTCAAACTCAACACTAGGAATAATACTATTTTAAAAGTTACTCTGCAAATTTTGTCTTAAAATAGCACAATTATTATACATCTACTCTTAGATGGTAAGTTGGTTGAAATAAGATTTTTTTAAAAAAGATAGGAAAGCTGTACTAATGTACTAGCTTAGATGAACACTCCCACAGTTAATTTCATTGTCTCAACCAAAAGGCTCATCCTGTGGCACATCCCTAAATTACACCTTGTTGACAACGGATACAAATTATAAATTCAAATAAAAGAAAAATAAATCCCTTAAATGTTAAAATGTTAAATATCAAAATGACAAAGAGTCAATAAGCAGCATAACACCCTATAGAAGCACTGTTTCATCTGCTTATATCCTTTATAAAGATAGAAGCCACATGTCATGGCTGGAATAGTGCTATATTTAATAATGGACCTTTCTAAGATGAAGATTTGTGATACTTTGAAATTAGCAAATGTATCAATAATGTATAAAGACATTTCTTGTTCTAATCTAAAAGATTAACCAACCGAGAAATGCCTACTTGTGGTCTTCTAAAGATGAGCTAACAAAAGAGCTTCCAGATACAATATTTGTTGCAGGGGAAACATAAGCATACAGAGGATTTGGGACTGCAGTAGCATTGTCCACTAGGAATGGCTTCTTTCCACTCTGTAACTCACAATTTTATTGGCTTATATTTCCCTGTTTTCCAGGAAGCAGTAAATCACTGTACCAAAAGATAAATAACACTTTTGCAGAACCAGCAAGTCTTGATAAGCATTAAGTGAATAAAATATTTATGGTTCTGTATTACCAGTAAGGTCTTTACTTTTCAAAAGGGTGTAAATTTAGTGATTTCTGCATGACCTGGAGACACATAAAGAGAAAGCCCAGTGTTTTTGAAATTATTTTGCACAACACTGGGGGTATAAGAAAGTTAAATCCTGAACTCTTAAACATGAACACAGCTGGAATTTCAGTTGTTAAGTCCCTCTGTATTTTTTTTTTCTGTAGGAGGTACCAGGGATTGAACCCAGGACCTGATACATGGGAAGCAGGCACTCAACCACTGAGCTACACCTGCTCCCCAATAGGAGTTGTTTTTGGTTTTTTTCATTTGGTTGTTTGTTTTTAGGAAGTACCAGAGATAGAACCTATGGCCTTGCATATGGGAAGCAGGAGCTCAACCAATTGAGCTCCCCCTCTATATTTTTTTTAACATGCTAGATAGAGTTACCTCCAACTAAGGACAAAATAAATTATTTCCAGGTGTCAATCCCTGAATAAGAGGACACAACATACAAAAAACAGTTTGTCTAGGAGAAGACCTAAGACTGTGACAGAGTAGAAAGCATTAACAATCAGCTCATCCCTCAGGGCAACTAATAAGCAGCCAGGATCTGTCCATATAAACTGTTTGGGAGACTCTGGAGGCCAGAACACATGTGCACCATCCAGAGAAGAATGGGAAGAGGAGACTGACCATCTGCAGTGAAGATTTGTGAGTAGATTCCTCTATATTGCAGGGAGAGTTGTCCAACCCCTACTGGTGAGGCAGGCAACTCCAGACCCACTCCCAAGCTGGAAGCAGAAGTTCTCTTTCCCAAAAGTAGGGAAAGGGAAATAGCCTGGCATCAACTACAGCTGTTGATTGTCAAATTTGGCTACCTGGATTCCAATCTTGAGCACAGCTGAGTTTTAAAACTACCCAAGCCACCAAGAAGCCAGCAGCATTTATGCTGTCTCCACCCACAGCAGGAATGGAAGCAGGGGTGACTGAAAAACACACCAGTACCCCAGCATGGTAGGGATCAGATCCACTGCTCCCAGTTTGGAAAGCCACTTCTTAGGCCCCCACACCCAGGAGTGGAAATTGGATGCAGAGCAGGCAGAGTCACACTGGACTACAATGCCTGCTGGAAGGAGGGGAAGCTCACACTCACTCAAAGGCAGTGCAGGTAGATTCACCCCACCCACCTAGAAGGGCTACTATGCACTGGGCCCCAGCAAAATTACAAGCAATACTAAGAAACAGGAAGACATGTACTAGCCACGGGAACAAATTAAACACTCAGATGAAACACAAGATTTGAGACAACTAATCACACATATCCAAACAAATCTTAGTAAATTCAATGAGATGGCTTAAGAATTATGGATATTAAGAAGAAACTAGTTAAACACAAAGAATTTGAAAGTTTGCAAAGAAAAGTAACAGGTCTTATGGGAATGAAAGACAATGGAAGAAATTTAAAAATACATTTGAGGCATATAATAGCAGATTTGATTTGATTGAGGACAGAATAATTTGATAAGACAACCTGAATTTGATAAGACAACAGAAAGAGAAAAGAATGGAAAAACTGGGAAAAGTGTCAGGGAATTGAATGAAAACGTGAAATGCACAAGCATGCATGTTATAGGTATCCCAAAAGGAGAAGAGAGTGGAAAAGGGGCAGAAAAAATATTTGAGGAAATACTGGCCAAAAATTTCCCAACCCTTATGAAAGACATAAATATCAATATCCAAGAAGGACAATGCACTCCAAATAGCATAAATCCAAATAGGCCTACACCAAAGCACCTACTATGCAGAATGTCAAGTGCAAGACATAAAGAGAGAATTCTAAAAGCAACAAGTGAAAAGCTATTCATAACATGCAAGGGATGCACAATTAGACTAAGTACCAATTTCTCATCAGAAACCACAGAGGCAAGAAAGCAGTGGTATGATATATTAAAGGTCCTGAAAGAAAAAAGTGCCAGCCAAGAATTATTTATCTGGCAAAGCTGTCCTTCAAAACAAAGAGGATGAGTTTAAGGTCTTCACATATAAACAAAAACTAATAGAGTATGTCACCAAGATACCAGATTTACAAGAGATATGAAAGGGAGTGCTGCAACCTGAAAGTAAAAGACAGGAGAAAAAGGACTGGAGAAAAGTGTTGAAATTAAGATTATTAGTAAGGATAACAAAAAGGATAAAAAGACAGGTAATAGTAAATGCATTAGTCAGCCAAAGGGGTGTGGATGCAAAATAACAGAAATCTGTTGGTTTTTATAAAGAATATGTGGGATAGAAGCTTACAGCTACCAGCCATTAAAGCATAAGTTACTTCCTTCACCAAAGTCTATTGCCACATGTTGGAGCAAGATGGCTGCTGATTTCCGTGAAGGTTCAGGCTTCCTGGGTTCCACTCTTCCTGGGGCTTGTTTCTCTCTGGGCTCAGCTGTTCTGCTTATCTGTGTGCTTATTTCCCAGATTTCAACTCAAAAAATTCCATCTCTGTTCTTTGCCATGTCTTTTCTCTGTGAGTCCCTGCCCACCAAGAGGCAGGAACTCAATGCTCTACTGACATGGCTCAATCAAAGTCCTAATCATAATTTAATCAATTAAAGGTGATATCTCTGACACACCAGTTTACAAACATAATCCAATAACTATTTTTGGAATTCATAAAAAATGCCAAACTGCTACAGTAAGATAAGTCAATGGAAAGTCCAGATATAATGGACAAAGTAGTAATGCCTTTATAGTAATAACATCATATGTTAATGGATTGAACTCCTCAATCAAAACACACAGACTGGAAGAATGGCTTAAAAAAAAAATCAGCAAGTTATATGCTGTCTAAAGAGACTCACCTTACATGCAAGAACACAAACAGACTGAAAGTAAGAAGTTGGAAGAAGATATTCCATGCAAACAGTATTCAGAAAAGAGCTGGAGTAGCGAAAGTAATAGACAAAACAGACTTCAAATACAAAACTGCTATAAGAGATGAAGAAGGACCTTAAATATTAATAAAAAGTAATTCACCAAGAAGAAATAACAATAAATACATATCTACCTAACCAGAGTGCCCCAAAATATATGAGGCACACACCTGCAAAACTGAAAAGAGGAATAGATATGTCCACAATAATAGTTGGAGATTTTAATACAACACTCTCATCTTTGGCTAGAACAACTGGACAAAGGGTCAATAAGAAAACAGAGAAACTGAAAAATATAATAAATAAACTACCTCATAGACATATATCAAACATTGCACCCCAAAAGAGCAGGCTATACATTCTTTTCAAATGCTCATAGACCTTTCTCCAAGACAGACTATATGTTGGGTCACAAAACAAGTGTCAATATTTTTTTAAAAAATTGAAATCATACAAAGCACTATCTCTGAACATAATGGAATGAACCTGGAAATCAACAATAGATAGAGAATGGGAAAACTCAAAAACATATGAAAGTTTAACAATGCACTCATACAATCAGTGGGTTAAAGAAATTGAAGAGAAATCAGTAAATATCTCAAGTCAAATGAAAACAAGGAAACAACATATAAAAACCTATGGATATAGCAAAGGCAGGGCCAAGAGGAAAATTTATACTCCTCAGTGCTTACATTAAAAAAGAATAAAGTGGGAAGCAGATTTGGCTCAACTGATAGAGCGTCTGCCTACCATATGGGAGGTCCAGAGTTCAAACCCAGGGCCTCCTGACCCATGTGGTGAGCTGGCCCATGCACAGTGCTGATGTGCACAAGGAGTGCCGTGCCAAGCAGGGGTGTCCCCCACATAGGGGAGCCCCACATGCAAGGAGTGCTCCCTGCAAGGAGAGCCGCCCCCCAACTGAAGAAAGTGCAGCCTGCCCAGGAGTGGTGCCACACACATGGAGAGCTGACACAGCAAGATGACGCGACAAAAAGAGGCACAGATTCCTGGTGCTGCTGACAAGAATGCAAGCGGACACAGAAGAACACACAGCAAATGGACACAGAAAGCAAACAACAGGGGAAGGGGGTGAGGAGAGAGAAATAAATAAAAAATAAGTCTTTAAAAAAGAAATGAATAAAGAGCTAAAACTGCACACTTTGAGGAACTAGAAAAAGTGTAAATTAATCCCAAAGTAAATATAAGGAAAGAAATAAAAATTAGAGCAGAAATAAATGAAATTGAGAACAAACAAAACAATAGAGAGAATCAACAAAACCAAAAGTTGTTTCTTTGAAAAGATCAACAAAATTGACAAACCCTTAGCTAGACTGACAAAGAGAAAAAGAGAGAAGATGCAAATAGATAAAATCAGAAATGAGAGGGGGGTTCATTACCACTGACCCCACAGAAATAAAGAGATGAGGATACTATGAACAATTGTATGCCAACAAACTGGACAATGTAGACAAAATGGACAAATTCCTAGAAACACATGTACAGCCTACACTGACCCTTCTTCTAGAAGAAATAGAATACCTCAACAAACCAATCACAAGTAAAGAGATTGAAATAGTTAGCAAAACCTCCCAAAAATGAAAAACCCAGGACCAAATGGCTTCACAAGTGAATCATTCCAAGCGTTCAAAAAAGAATAGTAATATTGCTCAAACTCTTCTAAAAAATAGAACAGGAGAGAATGCTACCAAACTCTTTCTAAGAAGTCAACAATACCCTAGTATCAAAGCCAGATAAGGATAATAATAAAAAAGAAATTACAGATCAATTTCTTGAATGAATATAGATGCAGAAACCCTCAACAAAAAATTGCTAATCAAATCCAACAGTACATTAAAAAAATTATATACCATGATCAAGTGGGTTTTATCCCACGTATAAAGTGTGGTTCAACACAAGAAAATCGATTAACATACTACCCCACATTTAACAAACTGAGGGAATAAAACCACATGATCATCTTGATCAATGCAAAAAAGACAATCAACAAAATCCAGCATTCTTTCTTGATAAAAACACACACAAAAGATAGGAATAGAAGGAAAATTCCTCAGTATGACAAAGGGCATATATGGAAAACCCACAGCCAATATCATACTCAGTGTGGAAAGGTTGAAAACTTTTCTCTCAGGAAAAAGACAAGGATGCCCATTCTCATCATTGTTCAACATTGTCCTAGAAGTTCTACCTAGAGCAATTAGAAAAGAAAAATAAATAAAAGGCATCCAAATAAAAAGAAGCAAAACTCTCACTATTTGCAGATGACATGATCCTATATTTAGAAAGTTCTGAAATGTCTATGACAAAGCTAATTGAGCTAACAAATATTCAGCAAAGTAGTAGGATGCAAAATTAACACGTAAAAATCAGTAATTTTTTGTACACTAGTATGGAACAACCTGAGTAGGAAATCAGGTACAAAATTCCATTTACTCTAGCAAAAAAAAGACTCAAATACCTAGGAATCAATTTAACCAAAGCCTTACAGAACCTACATGCAGAAAACCACAAAGCAATGATAAAAGAAATCAATGAAGACATAAACAAATGGAAAGTTCATGGATTGGAAGACTAAATATTGTAAAGATATAAATCCTACCCAGACTGATTTATAGATTCAATGCAATACCAATCAAAATTCCAAAGGCTACTTTACAAAAATAGAAAAGGCAATTGCCAAATACATTTGGAAGGGAAAGTACAACCCAATAGGCAAAAGCATTTGAAAAATCCTAGAAGAAGATATAGAGAAACATCTTCAAGATCTTTCGGTAGGCAGTGGTCTCTTAGACCTTGCACTCAAAGCATGAACAAGGGAAGAAAAAATAGATAAATAGGACCTCCTCAAACTTAAACACTTTTGTGCTTCAAAGGACTTTGTCAAGAAAGTGAAAAGAGAGCCTACTCAATGGGAGAAAATATTTGGAAACTTCATATCCAATAAGGGTTTGATAGCCATGTTATATAAAGAGATCATACAATCCAATGATAAAAAAAGACAAAAAATGGGCCAAAGCCATAAATAGACATTTTTCCAAAAAGGAAATACACATGATCAAAAAGCACATGAAAAAATGTTCAACGTCATTAGCTATTAGGGAAATGCAGATCAAAACTACACTGAGATATTTTACACCTTATAAAAAGGTAAGTGCTAGAGAGAACATGAAAAAATAGGAATACTCCTTTGCTGTTGGTGGGAATATAGAATGGTGCAGCCTTTGTGGAAGACAGTTTGGTGGCTTCTCAGAAAACTAAATAAAGAATGCCATATAATCCGGCAATTCCATTACTAGGAATATATTCAGGAGAACAGAAAGGAAGAATGCGAACTGACATTTGCACACTGATGTTCATAGTAGCACTATGCACAATTGCTAAAATATGAAAACAACCCAAGTATCCATCAACAAATGCATGGATAAACAAAATGTGGTATATACATACAATGGAATATTATTCACCTGTAAGAACTGAAATCAGTATGCATATGACAATATGGATGAATGTTGAGGAGATTATGTTGAGTGAAATAAGTCAACACAAAAGGACAAATATTGTATGGACTTTCTAATAAGAACTAAAACACTGAGTAAACTCACAGAGGTAATCACTAAAGTACAGGTTAGTAGAAAATTGAATGTGGGTTGAGATTGGAAGCTGATGCATAATGTATATAGAATTTGACTGTATAACATAGTGATTTTGGTGGTGGATGAAGATTGTCATTAATAGTATAAGAATGTTCTTTTATAAGTTGTTAAGAACATGGAGATACATGGGAAAATTATAATTAATGTAACTTATGGGTTATAGTTAACAGTAATATTGTAATATTTTTGCTGCAATGGCAAAGAAGATACTACATCAATTCTAAGGGACAACAATAGGTGGATATAAGGGAGTATGGGATTTTTCCTTTTGGAGTAATGGAAATCTAAAATTGACAGGTGATAACAGCACAACCCTGTGATGAAAATGACAGCTACTGAGTGACTCTTTGAATGATTGTACAACGAATGTGTATAACACAGGGAATCCAATGGTGAATGATGGATTGTGAATAACAGAACAAATATGAGAACATTCTCTCATGAACTATAATATGCATACAGGGTACCAATAGAAGGGTGGGTTTGGGGGGAAATACACTAAATGTAAGATCTCGGCTATAGTTAGTAGTAATGTCTTGAACATGCTCTTTCATCGTTTTGTAACAATTGTTTCCTAACAATGCAAGGTGGTGGTGGTGGGGTAACATATGGGTGCCCAATGTGATGATATGCATGTTTGTTCTGTAAGTTTACAACTTACACTATACACATTATTTATGGATGTTCATGTATGAATGATTAAATTAAATTTTAAAAGTTTTAAAAATAGTTTATCTAGATTTGTTAATAGACTTCATAATATAAATTTTGAAAAGAGTTAAATAGGAGCAATTTACTTCGATTTTTGAATGGGCGGTACTTGTTTTGCATGGGAGTTGTTTATCAGTGCTAAATCACCAAACAAATAATTCAATAGATAATTTTTTCTTTCCACAGAAAGATTTTGCTTTGCCATCAAGTGGATTTAGATTTACTTCATGTTCTTAAATCAGCTCCACCTTTAAATTATAGTTTGAACCATTCCAATACTATTACATATTCATATATTTAAAAATTAGGGTTTGTCCTTTAGCTAAGAGTTCAGCGTATTTTCAGTGGAGAATAAAATTACTTCAATGGTTGAGATTATAAAAATAAGAGCAAAAGCACAATGCATATCTTAAAATATAATAGTTATATATATAATTATATAATAATAATTTTTGATTGACCAAAACCTTTTAAGAATTTGTGGAGGCTTGGCTAACTCTTCACACACACTTGTAAATTTTTCAAAACTCAATCCTTTGTTCCATAGCATTTTCTTTTTCTTGGGATAAACAATGTAGCTAATGCCAGCTTTTCTAGATGCTTCAATGAGATAAACAGACAGATTTCTCAAACTTTGTCTGTCCTGCATGTTTTCTAAGGTAATTTCTATATTTTCTTTCTCAGTGGTAGGTTCCTTAGACTTAATTTGCTCAGCAATCTGACGCTCCAAACCCTTCCTTTTCTGAAACATCACCCCTTTTATATTGCTTTGTGCATCATTCTGGATCTGTAATGGAGCTGTAGTTTCCTCCTTCCTCAATTCAACCGCAGATTTTGCTCTCTGTAAGAAAAAAAAAAAAAGAAAATATGTATATTATCTATTTAGTTGCTGTCCATTTAAAATGAATTTAGTTACAATTGCTATTAATGTATTTGATAACTTTATTGAAAATTTAAAATATATATATTCATAAGGTTATTCAGAAAGTAAGCTTATACAGTTAATAATGGGCTAGTTAAAGCAAAGCACAATAATTGAGTTGATCATATGACATTTTGTTAGGTATATATAAAAGACAGGCTACAGTAGATATGCATTAATTATGATTTTATATATTCAATTGAAAGAGAATACTTTTTATATTACATGCTCTATTTTTACTTTTAATACAAAAAAAATGGTAGAACAGGCAAAAACTATTAAAATAGCTTATCCTATAAAAACGATTTGTGAGTCTATTTTCTAAAACACTTTAACATTGAATTTCTATATAATACTATTCAAATATTCTCCACAATAACTTTCAATTCTGTATTTATAAGCTTAAATAACAGAATTCCTGCCATATATACAACTTCATCTTATCTAATCATTAGAGAATCAACTTGATTTTAATAACATTAATTAATTTTATAATACATCAGTAATTAAAATAATTTATAATAATTATAAATACATTAATACTTGAAACTCCAATAAAACTTACTGCTAATAAAAAAGAGATTACTTCCAATCCTTTGAGATAGGATTTCCTGATTATTGAGTTATTGTTAATAAACTAAGTGCATTTCATTTTGCTAACAACTAATAAATTGCTACAGAGGTGGGTTTTTTATAGTGAATTTGAGCCCAAATTTCAAATATAACAACTTTACATAAGCTGGTTATGTACTTTAAGGTGAACTAAAATATAATAGGCAGAGATATTGACCCTCTCTAGAGGATTACACTTTCCTCTATCTCTAACTATATATAGTTCAGTGTGTAATTAAGTAGAGAATAAATACATAAAATATATTATATATGTACATACATATATATATATCAAGAAACATATGTGCCTGAAAAAAAGTTGAATATAAGATTCTCATAATCACCACCTGCTGACTAGATATGAATTATGCAGAGAGGTAGTGTACACTTCTTAGAATACCAGAGAAGAAATCACTGGCAGAATTCCAAAACCATGAAGCAGAGCTACCAGAATGATTTAAATGGTGCTTCCTGACTAGGGGTGGTAAAACACATGTGTTCTGTCAAAAAAAAAATCACAGCAGTATTTTAGCAAGCTGGGTTTCCTGCAAGCTCTGCTGCATCCCTTAGAATGTGTAAATGCCCTCTACTCCCTTCCTACCTTCGGGTTCATCTTGTCCACCCTGCTGGTCCCTCCTGTCACCTCCCACATCAAAATCTGCTACTGGCTCTCTCTGGCCATGCCCAGGACATGAGTCCCTCAAGGACTTCACTGTATCTGCAAAGTGCCACTTCCTAGCTTCTTCTTCAGCAACTTCTAACATCCCTCAGCCCCACAAAAATAAAAAAGAAACAAAATGCAAAACAAAACAAACATCTCAAGAACCTCAAAAACAACATGAAAAGACCCTCGTAAATTATAGTTTTAGGAATTCCCATAATGGTGACAATAGAAGCTGTTGTAGGTGAGGCAGGTTGAGAAAATACAGGCATCAGAGAAGAAAAGTCCTAAAGACAGTATCAGTGCAAAGGGATAAGAAACAGAGGAATCAAAAAGTCAATAAAAAGGCAGAAGCTAGCACAATGTTAGAAACGAAACAGGAAGTAGGATCAATTTATTTGAGCAGGCTAAAAGCAAGTGAACCAGAGAAACAAGGAAATTGACTGTGGGGTTTCAAAAAGAGAAAAAACAAAACTGGAAGCTGGATGTTAGTGACACTGAATGGGCAAGAACCCACCACTCAGGAAGGTAGAAGGAAAGGCACCACATTTGGTAAGAAGAGCCACAGGGTTAAATCTGCCATCTATCATTTTCTGGCCCATGATTTTAAATGCCTAAAACAAGGGCCTTCCTTTCAGGGATATTGTAAGGCTTGAGGTCAAACGAAACAGTGTCCCTGAAAGCATTTTAAAATGTGAGCCATATGCAATATTATGAGTGACTTGATTTATAATATATCAGGTAAAGTCAAATTATGAATATAAAAGCATCTTCTAAGAGCTGTTGAAAATCTTCAGGTGGCACCACCAAACCCAGTATCATAGGGACGATCATATATAAACTTGAATATAAATATGCAATCAACTCTGAGTGAATCAACTGACCATACTATAAATATTTTTGAATAATTAAAACTGAAAAATTACAATACCTTTAATGGTGGAGATTGTGCCCTGAAACATATTTTGATACTGTCAAGTGATGCCGATTTTCTTAGTAAGAAAGTCTGTAAATAGAGAGATTGAGAGGTGAGAAATTTTCTTGTCTGTTTTTTGTTTATTATTATGATTGAAATAATGAAAATGCTCTAATAATGATTGAAGTGTTGAACACACAACTACGTGATTATATCAAATACAAATCAATGACTTGTAAACTTTGGATGAATTGTATGCTTTATTAATATGTATCAATAAAATTGATTTGTTTCAAAAAGAAGAAATTCTGTAAAATAATGAGAAATGCACATTGGCCATAGATGCTTTTTGGTAAATGAAAATATGACAGTTAGCTGATGATAATTGTGGTTAGGTAAATTAATGAAATGTAGAAATACTAATTACGAAACAAGTTCTTTTGAATGTCCCTAATTTCAAAAGAGAGAGGAGCAGAACTTAAAATCCATCAACCAATTTAGAAAAGTATATAAAAATGGTAATGATCTTGCTTTTAAAAATTTGACTTGCTATAACAAGCACATACTAAGTACCTGCTATGGGCAAGGTGCAAGGCCACAGGCTGCCTGGCTGGTGTAAGAGGCACAGGTGTGTATTAATGTGCCCTTAATCCCCTTAGCCTCTGGGCTGCCCTCGAGGTACCAGAGACAGCTACTGTTCCCTGGACAATCACTTCTACTAATGAGCATCCTTATCCTTTTACTCCAGGGAACCATACAAATAATATGGGTTACTATCCTAATAGATCAAAAGAGCTGGGAAGCATACTAAACAGAGGAGAGTGCAAAGAAAATGTCATGGTCCATGCCCTCAAACAAAACAACAGTGGAAACAGACATAATGAAATAACTATAATATAAAGCAAGTACGGTAATGGCTGTAAAAATGGCATGAATCATGCAAGGAGAACACAGGAGAGGGATAAGTCAGTCTGAAAGGGGGAAACCTAGATAGGCCAGCTTGAAGAGGTAACCTCAGAGCTGGTCTGTGAAAGGCAGTGGCACTTCCATAGACTGAAAAGGGGCTGAGAACATTCCAAGCCAAGAGAACAGACTAAAACAGTGCAGAGAAGTGTCAAAGTGCTGGGAATTTTAGTCCACCAGGACTCTGGTGCCGCAGAATAAAGGGTATACTGGGGTTACATGGAAACAGAGGTATAATAGGTATAATAGAAGATAAGATAGAAAATAGTTGAGGGCAGGTTTGAGGCTTAGTTAATGCATTTTTACTTTTTTTGGCAGATTGAGTTATGAAGTGTTTATTGGGAGATAAGTGACATAATCATACCTGTGTTTTAGGAATGTAGCAGGAAGCAGTCAGGAAAGATGGTTTGGAAGAAGCATCTCCTAGAAACGGGACTGATATAATAGTCTAGAAAGTGCAAATGGCATTCTATACCAGAAAATTGGCATTTGTTGATTCAATTTTTAAAATTTCTTTATTGGAGAAGTTCTGGGTACACAGAACAATCATGCATAAAATACAGGATTCCCATATACCACCCCACCACCAACACCTTAACATTTTGTTACAATTGATGATAGAAAATTTTTGTATTTATACTATTAATTAAAGTCCATGGTTTACCTTAGGGATCACTGTGTTGTGCAATTCCATGGATATCTTTAAAATTTTTGTTACTATACATACAATCTAACATTCTCCCTTTTCATCATATTCAGATACATAGTTCAGTGCTATTACTTGCGTTCACAGTGTTGTGCTACCACACCACCATCAATTATGAAAACATTTTTCTCATTCCAAATAGGAATCCTGTACTTTTTAAGCCCTAACTTCCTATTCCCTATCCCTAACCTCTCTCCTGGGAGAGTACAATGATGAATACCAGTGGTGACAGTGAGCATCCTTGTCTTATTCTTGATCTTAGAGGGAAAGCTTTCAGTCTTTCACCATTAAGTGTGATGTAGTTTTGGGATTTTCATATGTTCCCTTTATCATGTTGAGGAAGTCTCCTATTACTAGTGTTCTAAGAGTTTTTATCAAGAAAATGTCTTTTCTGCATCCATTAAGATGATCATGTGTTTTTATTTCCTTCATTCTCTTGATGTTGTATATTACATTAATTAATTTTTTTATGTTGGACCAACCTTGCCTACCAAGGATAAATCCCACTTGATCATGATATATAATTCTTCTAATAAGCCATTGGATTCGGTTTGCTAGTTCTTTTGTTGAGGCTTTTTCATCTACATTCATAAGAGATATTGTTCTGTAATTTTCTTTTCTTGTGGTATCTTTATCCTGCTTTGGTATGAGGGTGATGTTAGCCCCGTAGAATGAGTTAGGGAGTGTTGTCTCCTTTTTGGAAGAGTTTGAGCAAAATTGGAGTTGAATCTTCTTGGCATGTTTGGTAGAATTCCCCTGTCAAGTCATCTGGTACTGGATTTTTCTTTGTTGGGAGGTTTCTGATTACATATTCAATCTCCTTGCTAGTAATTGGTTTGTTTGATATCTTCTATTTCTTCTTGAGGTCAGGGTGGATAATTTGTATGTTTCTAAGAATTTGTCCATTTCATCTAGGTTATCTAATGTATTGGCATACAGTTGTTCATAGTATCCACTTATAGTCCTCTGTATCTCAATGGAATCAGTAGTAATGTCATTCTTTTCGTGTCTGATTTTCGTTATTTGTAACCTCTCTCATTTTTTCCTTGTCAGTCTAGCTAAAGGTTTGTCAATTTTGTTGATCTTTTCAAAGAAACAACTCTTGGTTTTGTTAATTCTACTGTCTTTTTATTCTATCTCATTTATCGCCACTCTTAATCTTTAATTCCTTCCTTCTGCTTGCTTTGAGTTTAGTTTTCTCTTCTCTTTCTACTTCTTCCAGTTTCGAGGTTAGGTCTCTGATTTGAAGTCTTTCTTCTTTTTTACTGTAAGCACTTAAAGCTATAAATTTCCCTCTCACCGTTGCCTTCACTGCATCCCATTAAGTTTTAGTATGTTGTATTTTCATTTTCATTTGTCTCGATGTACTTCCTAATTTTACTTCTGATTTCCTCTTTAACCATTTCTTTATTTAAGAATATGTTGTTTATCACTAACTAGTGATACAACTAGAAAAAGATCTTGAATAAAAGGGGGAAATGGTAAAGACAAATGAGTATACATGGCAAAGAGTCTTCAAAAAAGAGTCAGGAGGTCATCAGAGGGGTCACACTTATGCACGCCTCAGTAGCATCCCAGAGATAGCCAAAGTAGATACAACCCCAGGTACTGGTACTCCTGAGGGCAATGGAGACACAGGTTCTACAATCATGGTGGTTGGCTCTCGAGTTCAGTGCCTTGTCAGTGGGCCCTACTTTGGAATTTGTGTTCCTGAGTGTGATGGAGTTGGACTCAGAAGTGAACTTTCTATACATGCCTCTTCTGTCACTTTTACTGAACCTGTGGTTGGCACTGGGGTTGGTGTATACCCAGGTGACTTCAATCTCTAGACTAGCCATGTACCAGCTGGGCCCTGAGCCTCAGCAGAGTTGCAGCTCCTACTCTCTGGTTTGTTGGACTTGCACAGGTCGGCTAACAGGGAGGTGAAGATAGTCAACCACCACACTTGGGAACGGAGAGTGCCTACAACTCCAAGCAGAAGAATTGTATCCATTGACCATGTGGGATCTAAGCCCCGTCGCTATATAGAGGTTGAGTGGCCACGGTAGTTGCTGAGGGCTGGGAGAGGGAAGAAGAGATGAGATGTGCGGGCATTTTCAGGAATTGGAGTTGACCTAAATGATATTGCAGAGACAGATGCTGGACATTATATATCCTGCCATAACCCACTGAATGTACTGTAAACTACAATGTAAACTGTAATCCATATGGGGCACAGTGCTCCAAAATGTATTCACCAAATGCAATGAATGTGCCACAATGATGAAAGAGGTTGTTGATGTGAGAGGAGTGGGGTTGTGGGGTATGGGATATGTGAGAACCTCTTATATTTTTTAGTGTAACATTTTTTGTGATCTATGTACCTTATAAAAAAGACAATTTAATAAAAAATCAAAATTAAAAAATTAAATACTAAAAAATTTGTTAAGAATATGTTGTTTAATCTTCACATATTTGTGAATTTTATCTTTTTCCCTCTGTTATTGATTTCTAATTTCATCCCACTTGGTCAGAGAATATACACTGTATGATTTCAATATTTTTTTATTTATTGAGACTTCTTTTGTGGCCTGATACATGGCCTATCCTGGAGAATGATCCATGTGTACTTGAGAAGAATGTGTATTCTGTTTTCATTGGGTGCAATGTTCTATATATACCTATTGGGTCTAGTCGGTTTAGGGTATCATTCAATTCCAATACTTCTTTATTGATTTTCTGACTAGATGTCATAACCATTATTGAGAGTAGTGTGTTAAAGTCTCCCACTGTTAGTGTGAAACCATCCATTTCTCCTTTCAAATCTGTCAGTATTTGCTTCATAAATTTTGTGGTTCTGCTAATTGTTACATCTTCCTATTGAATTGTCCCTTTATCAGTATGTAACAACCATCTTTGACCCTCATTACTGTTTTTTACTTAAAGTCAATTTTATCCAATATTAGTATATTCATACCGGATCTCTTTTGGTTACTACTTGCATAGTATATTTTGTCCCATCCTTTCATCATCAACTTACTTGTACCTTGGCCTTTAAGGTAAGTCTCTTTCATAAAGCATGGAGTTGGGCCATGCTTTTTTATCCATTCTGCCAATGTCTGACTTTTGATTGGAGAGCTTAATCTATCTATATTTAAAGTGCTACTAGTAAAGGTCTTTCTTCTGCCATTTTGCTATTTAGCCTTTGTAAGTCATACCTTTTTTGCCCCTTGCTTCCATTAAAGCCTACTTTTATATGTATTTGCTTTCCTCTGTTGTGCCATATTGAGTACCTTTTGATTTCTATCTGGACATATTTTTCATCTGTTTTCCTTGCGGTTACCATAGGTTTTTTAGTTTTTTAAAGTCTGCTAGTACAACATACCAGAAATGGGCTGCTATGTAAAATGGGAATTTATAACTGTAAAAGCTTACAGTTCCAAGGCTTTGAAAATGTCCAAATCAAGGCATGATCAATAGTTACTGTGTCACCAAACTGCTGCTGTGAGTGATTAGGCAAACGGCAGAGTCATCTTAAGATGCCTTCTCTCCAAGCTCAGCTGTGGATAATCAGGCATCTGGCAAGGCATAATGGTGGCCCACTCATCCCTCCCCTCTCTTACAGGCCTGTGGCTAGTTCTGCTTCACGCTGCTCCGTCTGTGATTTCTCTCTGTCACTGTCACTTTTTCTGTTTCTCTGCTTTTAGTCCTCTGTTAATATAGGACTTCAGTAAAAGAATTAGGATCCATCCTAGGTCCAACAATCTAATCAAAGACCCTTAACTGAAGTGATCTAGTCAAAAGTCATATAATCAAAAGATTCCTTCATTGAATCTAACCAAAAGATCCCACATAACTAGGATTACATGCACATGAATGGGTTAGTTTAAGAACATAATTTTCAAAAGATTCAAACCAGCACAATATGGTCAAAATTTAGCATCCTAATTATATAACAATTATATTTGGTTTGATACCAATTTAACTTCAAGAGCATGCACATATACTTTTCCTATGCCCTTCTGTCCCCCTCACCATTTTTTGTAATTATTATAACTTATATCTTTGTACATTGTATGTCCAAACACCTAGGTCTAGGTTTATCATTACTTTTTATGCATTTGCATTTTAGCACCTGTAGGAAATAAGAAGTGGAGTTACATTCCAAGCAGTATTAATACAATAATACTGGCATTTATAGTTATCCAAATGGTTACCTTTACCACAGGTCTTTATTTCTTTATGCTGCTTTGAACCCCTGCCTAGTGTCCTTCATTTCAGTCTGAAGAACTCCCTTTAGCATTGTTTGTAGGCAGGTCTAATAATGATGTATTCCCTCAGCTTTTGTCTATCTGAGAATGTCTTAATTTCTCCCTCACTTTTGGAAGAGAAAATTCTTGACTGGCAGTTCTCCTTCAGCACTTTAAGCATTTCAATGCACTGCCTTCTTACCTTCATGGTTTCTGATGACAAATTGGCACTCAGTTTTATTGGAACTCCTTTGTATAGAATGTTGCCTTTCTCTTGCAGTTTTCAGAACTCTTGCCTTGTCCTTTACATTTGATAGAATAATCAAAATATGATAGGTTGTGTTTTTCTTCATATCTATCTTGTTCGGTGTTCTTGAACTTTGTGGATGTGAATATTATGTCTTTTTTTTAAGATTTATTTTTTATTTATTTCTGTCCCTTTCCCCTCCCCTCCAGTTGTCTGTTTTCTGTGACCATTTACTGCATGTTCTTCTGTGTCCACTTATATTCTTGTCAGAGGCACTGGGAATCTGTGTCTCTTTTTGTTGCATCATCTTTCTGTGTCAGCTCTCCGTGTGTGCAGCGCCACTCCTGGGCAGGCTGCACTATTTTCATGTGGGGCGGTTCTCCTTATGGGGTGCATTCCTTGCACGTGGGGCTTCCCTACACGGGGGACACCCCTTTGGGGCATGGCATTCCTTGCACTCATCAGCACTGCGCATGGGCCAGCTCCACATGGGTCAGGAGGCCCTGGGTTTGAACCCTGGACTTCCCATGTGGTAGGTGGATGCTCTATCAGTTGAGCCAAATCCATTTCCCTGGATATTCACGTCTTTTGCTAAGTTTGGAAAGTTCTTTCTCATTATTTCTTTGAATATTCCTTCAGCCCCTTTCTCTCTTTCTCCTTCTGGGACTTCAATAATGCATATATTGGTACACTTGGTGGTGTCCCCATAGCTGTCTTTGGCTGTTTTTGTTTTTAATATTTCTTTTATTCTTTCTGCATGTTGGCCTGATTCATTACATGTGTCTTGTCTTCAAGTTCATTGATACTTTTCTTCTGCCAACTCCAATCTGCTCCTGAAATCCTCCTGGGCATTTCTCATTTCAAGTATTGTAGCCCTCAACTTCAATAGTTCTATTTAGTTCCTTTAATACTTTAAAATGTTAACTCTAGAGTTTATTCTATGAGATGTCTGTTTTGCAACCAGCTCATGGTCAGTGATTTTCTTGAGCTTCGGCCTACCTATCAGGAAGGTCTGCCCAAGGCAAACATACTGTGCAGTGTTTTCCCTGTCTTTCTGGGCCTCTGTCTAGTCAGTTCCCCTGTCAACAGGAGTTTAGTTGTCGCCTCTGTTTCTGAGGGAACAAACTTCCCTCTCCTGGGTTCTGAAGCTGGCAAGCCTCTGTCCCAGACAGTCCATCTCTATAGTTTTTTAAACTCCTTTTTGTAATTTCATGCTGTTTTTCCTGGAGGGAAAATTCTGGGAGAAGAATTACTCTGGGGAGTATATTCCCAATTAGGTCTTTCCAGGCCAAATCAGGGCCAGCAACCCAAGAATGAGGCACAGTGCCTGTGGGAGAGGTCAAGAAAGGCACCAACGACTTGTCTTACAGCTCCCTAGAGCTGAATTTTCCTGGTCGTCAGCTAAACTTTCACTCCCCCAAGGAAGCCCTTGGTCTTAAATCTTCCCCACCTCTGCCACTGTCTGGAAAAGGCTGAAACAATGGCTGCCACCACATTTATCAGGGGTGGGTTGAAACAGTAGCTGCCCTCAGAGCCAGGACCAGTGATCCAAATTTGCTAATCAAAAGCCATGATCAGTGATCAGTTGTGAACAACCCTGTTCTTGCAGAAGAGGATATTTAGGTCCCATTCCGTCAGCAGCAGCTAAACTAGTGACTGGACCCTGTGGTAGCCTACTGCAAGAGTGGGGAACGGGTGCTGGTAGCCACCATATAGAGAAAGCGATTTACTGGTCTTTACCATAATATTTATTAGCCTCTTTCTCTTTCTCTTCCCTGAATGCTGTACAGTGTTCTTCTGGCCTCTGCAATTTCAAAATGGTTATTTCAGGCTGTTCCTGTTTGTTTAATAGTGTTTTAGTGGTAGAACTGAGTCTTGGGGCTCCCTACTTCACTATCTTCTCTGGATATTCTTCTGGTTCATTTTTGTGTATGTGACAGTTACTATATTAGGTGATGTGAGCAAGAAAGATAAGACCCAGGCTGGTGAGGTATAAAGAGACCAATTTGCCTAAGGACAATTATTTGGTAAGTTCTACAAAGGAAATAGTAATTAAGTGGCTTATATTAGAAATACTACCCTCAAAAAAAGTATTGGCTGATTGATGGGGTACAAGGGAAGAGGCACAGGGACATTTTTAACCTACATAAGTGGCTACAATAGGGGTTGAATTTGTCCTAAGGCACTGAGACCCTCTGCTATATAGCATTCAGCACCCCAAGATATCATCAAGGGGAATAGAGGGCTGAAGGCACAAATGAGAATAAAAACAATTTCCTTTTTTTCCCCCATAAAGTTATTAAACTATTTATACGCATTTCAAACCTCTTTTCTTCCCTCAATCACTATCTCTTTTTGTCTCCCACTTTATTACTTAGTGTACTTGGTCACACAGTAATGATAATAGAGCCATGAGCATGAGTCTAATCACCATATAAATCAAACATTTTTATTGTTGCTGACAATAAACAGCTCCCCATTTTGTCAAATTGCTCACAAACATGTTCCTTTGATCATTAAAGTCCTAGGCAAAAAGTAATAGATGAGGGAAAATATGAAAATTTTATGTATGTTACAAAAACTCACAGCAGATATCCTGCTGTTGGTTGGTGAACATCTTCTGAATGTCATAACCATAGCATATTTGAAGATGAGAACATATGTCCCCAGCACAGACACCAGTGAGTAGTCTGAGCCCTTTCCTGGAGTAAAGATGCACCAAGAAATAGTTTTGGAATTACTAGAAATAATTTCTGGACTTAAGCAGATAAAGGAGCAACCAAAATTCATAACATACATACCTCATAATTTCTTCTGGAATACTGATTTAAAGAGATGACACTTTTCTTGCTGTCAGATGAAAATTTCTCAACTAAAATTTTGCTTGTTTGAACACTCTATATTCAAGAAAAATAACAGTCCAATTATTTTGTGGAATACCTAAAAAGACTTATGATCAATTGTTACTTCATAGACCAATATTATGACTAAAATATCATATGTATGGAATGTGTCGGATTCTAGGAAGCACTTACCAGAAATGTTTTGATGCCTAACTACAGCCTTAGCATTTGGCCAAAACTTTCAATTTGGCTTCAGTGTTGGCCTTCAGTTAAATGGTTATCTGTACATTATTTCTGGCATCCCTTAATCTAAGGCATGACCAATAACCTGTGATCTCATACTTTAGAACTGAATCTATTTAACTTATCAACATCGGGATAATGAACAAGGCATATCATTTGGATTTATTTCAGTCCCTGACTATCCGCTGTCAAATACAAGTAAACTTTCTAAATGTACATTGGAATAAAAATCTCCTTAAATATTTTATAGCTAGAATTCTATCATTCAGTTAAGTTATAGATGTACATTTATTGTTATAAAGGTAAAGACTACTTCAATACTTAGGATTATTACTAAATGTACTACTTCTCTATCTTGTAATCAGATATTTAGATTGCAGAAATAACTACAAGACCTAAGTTTGACAGGCTGGTGTATTAATGATGAATTCAATCATACTGCTGCTTTAATTTTTTTTCTCAAATAAATAATATTTCAAACTAAAGAAATATTTATTGAATAGAAATTCAGTTTTTAATAAACATGTCATGCTATTATCACTGACAATGGAACAGATATGGAGAAGGCTATGGGTAATTTAGGAATCACAAGCATTGAATTTTCAGAAAGTAGTTTTAGCACAATGTAATGTAAGAGAGTTACTGGATATAGCAGAAAGATACATGGTAGTTCCATCATTACTCTTCAGACACTAACTACATGATATACAGATTTACAAATAATTTGCCATGTGCTTACAGGAGATATTCAAATAGGATGAAAGAGTAGCTATTACATATGTCAAAGAATGTTTTTAACAACAATGAAAAAACCTTAATATTGTACTTTATAGATTTCAAAACAACAGAATTTACTAATAGTCAACGATTGCTTTTTTACCTGTTTCAAATTATTTATTTTGTAAAAGGCTTGCATTTCCTAAATAACATTCTAAAGTTGAAAATGGCAGTGTTCACGAGCTTGTGGCTCCCATATAGAGCTGCATGGATTTGAAAATGTAGGGTCAGGATTGGAATTCAAGCTTTCTGACTTTAATGCCATTCTTCTTCCTACAGTTGCCACTTTGCCTTATTTAACTTCAAAATAACCTCTGAATATCCATATCCAGCTTTCATTATGGGAGAAGTGGGCCCACATATTATTCACAAAGATTCTAATTTAACTCTAATAACCATAGACTATGAAATAGAGGTAAGATAGGCCTATAACTTTAGCAGTTAGACACATCATCTGTTAGATCAGAAACTTCAATGGTTGTTTTTTAAGAAAAGAAAGTGATTTATATATCGGCACCTGCCAAAAGATCGCCTAAACTAATGTGACTTGAGAGGGCATTGTGTATTGCTTACATGCTAGCTGATATAAAAAAATTCCCCTGTTCTACTCCAGGGATTTTGCTCAAGTTAATATGCATGAGATAAAAGTTGAGACACTGATGAAAATGGAAACAATTTTGTTACCTTGAAAGTTAATCATGATTTCTGTCTAATTATAGCAGACTAGGTAATTCTGCTGAGGACAACTAAGAAAACCACATGTATTATGAAAAACATCATCTTCAAAGCATCAAAGAGCTAATAAGATGATAAATATATTCTGGGCTAAAATTTAAGAAAAGGCAAAAGCCTGGAAATGTAAGACCAGTATTCTCAAGATACATTCCAAAACAGCTGCCAATCTGAGCTACAGCTTTGACAACTTCTTGGAGCAAAGGTGACAGAAATAGAAGCTCAGAATCTATCTAAGGTGTGGATTCTGATAATAAATATATGAAAACTGGGAGGCCACAGATTTAAACCTTCAGATTTAAGAGTGAATGGAAGTAAACCAATCTTTGTGTGAATTTGCAGACTGGTCTCTGTCAAGAGGGTAGTCAGAGAAACTCAAGATTAAAACTTATATTAAGACTGTCTCTGAGTAGTAAA
Source organism: Dasypus novemcinctus (assembly GCF_030445035.2). NCBI lineage: Eukaryota > Metazoa > Chordata > Mammalia > Cingulata > Dasypodidae > Dasypus > Dasypus novemcinctus. The sequence goes on from NC_080675.1 coordinate 76,902,912, forward strand.
GACACAGATTTTTCACAAAAAAAAGAATTTCTCTGAAGGAAGGAGCTGCCATTCTAAGTCCTTAAGTGTTTCCTAAAAATGATGCTTTAAGTACAGTGATAAACAATTAAAGACAGGCAGGTCACAAAGAAACAAAACATAACTAGTGGGAAGCAGATGTGGCTCAAGTGATAGGGCTTCCCCCTACCATATGGGAGGACCTGGGTTTGATCCCTGGGGCCTCTTGATTAAAAAAAAAAGAGAGAGAGAGAAAGCTTGCCTGTGTGGTGAGCTGGGTGCCCATGTGAGTGCCCACCTGGCGAGCCAAGTGCCCACACAGGTGCCCGCATGGCAAGTTGAGTGCCCACGCAGGTGCCCATGTGGCAAGCCATGTGCCCACATGGTGAGCCAGTGCCTGCACAAGTGAGTCACACAGCAGGATGATGGCACAACAAAAGATAGACGAAGGGGAGAGTCAAGGTGAAGCACGGCAGAAACAGGAACTAAGGTGGTGCAGGTGAGAGGGAACCTCTCTTCACATCAGAGGTCCCCAGGATCAAATCCTGGTGAATCCTAGAGGAGAAAAGATGAGAAGACAAAAAAAAGAGAAATAGATACAGAAGATCACACGGCAAATGGACACAGACAGCAAAAACATCAGGGTGATGGACAGGGGGAGGGGGAGGGGGAGGGGGAAATAAATAAATACTTTTTTTAAAACCTTAGGGAATGTCTTAAAAAAAAAACACACACACAATTAGCAAGTACCAACATAAACAACAAAAAGTAGAGAAAAAATTCACAAAATCTTTAGATGCTGGAATTATAAAACACAACACAGACTTTTTTTAAAAATTGTTTACTATGCTTAAAAAGTTAGGCTTGAAAATATCTGAGAGAATAAGAAACAATAACATTTATATAACAGAGTTGGGGACAAAAATATAAATTCTAAAATGGGAAAATGAAAAGGCAAAATTAAAAATAACAGTGGGGGGAGTGGGTATAGCTGAAGTGGTTGAGCGCCTGCTTCCCATGTACAAGGTCCTGGGTTCAATCCCTAGTACTTCCTAAAAACAAAACAAAAAAATGAAAAAACCAACTCACTAGGGAGAAGATGTAGCTCAATGGCTGAGCACTTGGTTCCCATGTATGAGGTCCTGGGATCAATCCCCAATACCTCCTAAAAAAAAAACAGTGGACGTGTTTAACAGTATATTAGACACAACTGAAGAGAAAATTAGTGAACCTGAGCTATGATACAGGTCAGAAGAAACTGTCCAGAATACAATATCAAGAGAGAGAAAGAAAAAAAAAAGAGAGAGAGAGAGCTAATACATATGAAATCCTAGAAAATGAGAGAGAGAATGAACAGAAGCAATACATGAAAAGATAATGACTAAAATTTTTCCATATCTGATTAAAGGCATCAAACTCCAGATTTTAAAATCCCATGATTCCAAAACATGATAAAAAGAAATCTATACCTAGACACATTGTGACAGATTGAATTTGGCGAATCCCAAAAAGAGATTATGTTTTTTAACTAATTCATTCTAATGGGTATGAGATCCTTTGATCTCAATTGGTTCTGTTAAGGGACCTTGATTAGATTACTCTATTAGTTTGCTTTTGATTGGACTACATCAGTGAGGCATAATATAGGTTGTGTCTCCACCTTCTTGCTGGGTCTGATAAAAATGGAGACAGAGAGAGGGAGAGACAAAGAGAAAGGAAGCTGCCATCATGCCATGTGAGAGACAGGACTTCAGGGAGATGGAGAAGCCCAGAGAGGCTGAGATAGGTCCCAGGGTCTAAAATCAGCAGAGTACAAAGGCACAGAATGAGGTCTCCAAGGCTCAAGGCTGAAGAAACTATCTATATGCTTGTTCAGCCACAGCTGGTCTCAGGAAGAAAGAGGACTAGCCAAGTCTGAGAGAGAAGGCCTGGAAGGAGACCAGTCATATGCTTGATTGCCATAACTGGACTTCAGGAGACAGTGAGCCCAAAGGGAAGGCAAAGACCTTGGAAGAGATTGGCTGCTATCTTTGCCTTATCACATGGCAGGATACCAGGATCACCAGTAGCTGACTTTGGTGAGAAAGCATCTCACACAGAGGACTCGCTTTGAACATTTTCATAGGCTTGGAACTGTAAGTTTTACCCCTAATAAATTTCCCATTATAAAAGCCAACCCAGGGAAGAGGATGTGGTTCAAGGAGTTGGGTACCCACCGACCACATGGGAGGTCCCCGATTCAGTTTCTGTGCCTTCTAAAGAAGATGAGTAAGACAGCAAGCTGGCACGAAGGGTTGGTGCAGTGAACTGACACAACAAGATGATGCCACAAGATGACACAATGAGGAAACACAATAAGAAACACAGCAAGCAGGGAGAAGAGGTGGCTCAAGCGATTAGGTACCTCCATTCCACACGTGAGGTCCTGGGTTCAGTTCTCAGTACCTCCTAAACAGAAGACAAGCAGACACAGACTGCACACAACAAACAGACACAGAGAGCAGACAGCAAGCTCAAACAATGAGGTGGGAGGGGGAAATAAATAAATAATATATCTTTTTTTAAAAAGCCAATTCATTTCTGGTACTTTGCATCAGCAGCCCTGTGGCAAACTAAGACACACATCATAGTGAAACTGTAGGGACAAAAAGAGAAAAACTTTTTAGTAGCCAGGAGACCAGAGAACTGGTCTATAATATTATATCCAGATAAAGCACCTCTCAAAAATGAAGTAATTTGGGAAGTGGATGTGGCTCAAGTGATAGGGCTTCCACCTACCATATGGAAGGACCAGGGTTTGATCTCTGGGGCCTCTTGGTGAAAAAGAAGAGAAAGCGTGCCTGTGCAGTGAGCCAGTGCCCACGTGGCGATCTGAGTGCCTGCATGACGAGAGTGCTCACATGGTGAGTCGGTGCCTGCATAAGTGAGTCACATAGCAAGATGATGACACAACAAAAGAGAGACAAAGGAGAGAGTCAAGCTGAAGCGAAGCAGAAACCAGGACCTGAGGTGATGCAGCTAATAGGGAACCTCTCTCCACATCAGAGGTCCCCAACATCAAATCCCAGTGAATCCTAGAGGAGAAAAAATGAGAAGACCAAAAGGAAAAAAAGAGAGAAAGAGAAATAGATACAGAAGACCACACGGCAAATGGATACAGACAACAAAAGCAGCAGGGCGGGGGGAGAGGAAGGGAGAGAAATAAAATAAATAAATAAATCTTTAAAAAAAAAAGAATGAAGTAATTTAAAAACATTTTCAGTAATTTCAAACTTCTCTCCCAAGATAGGAAATTCTAAAGAATGTACTTTACGCATAGAGTAAAACAACTGCAGTTAGAAGAATCTGAGACACTAGAAGAAAAAAAAAATCAAAAAGAAATAAATATATCCATAAATTTTAAGAAATATTAACTGTACAAAATAATAAATAATGCCTTGTAGGGTTTTAAAAGATATGGATCTAGGCAGCAGACTTAGCCCAGTGGTTAGGGCGTCTGTCTACCACATGGGAGGTCCGCAGTTCAAACCACGGGCCTCCTTGACCCACGTGGAGCTGGCCCATGTGCAGTGCTGATGTGCGCAAGGAGTGCCCTGCCACGCAGAGGTACCCCCGCATAGGGGAGCTCCACACGCAAGGAGTGCGCCCTGTAAGGAGAGCCGCCCAGCGTGAAAGGAAGTGCAGCCTGCCCAGGAATGGCGCCGCACACACAGAGAACTGACACACAAGATGACGCAGCAAAAGAAACACAGATTCCCATGCCGCTGACAACAGAAGTGGACAAAGATGCAGCAAATAGACACAGAGAACAGACAACGGGGCGGTGGGGAAGGGGAGAGAAATAAATAAATAAATCTTTAAAATATAATAATAAAATAAATAAAAGATATGGATCTAAAAGTATATGAAAGTAAAAGGAAATTAAGTCAAGAAAAGGTAAATGGAATTAAAGGGTTCTAACGTCATTGTATTTTCCTGGAAGAGCAAAAATGTAGTTATTAATATTAGATATTTAAAAGTTAAAAATGCATATTCCAGGGAAACCACCATAAGAATAAGAAACAATGTGTACAATTTCCAAAAGAGTACAGGAAAAAAAGAATGATAAAACAAAATCTATCCAACTAATTGGCAAACAAGAAAACAAAGAAAAAGAAACATAGAACAGATAAAGAAAATAAAAATAAAATAAGGAGATATAAATTTAAATATGATCTAATTAAAACACACACCAAAAAATTCGCAAATGGTTATATTTGTTTTAATCTAATTTTATGTTGTTTATAAAATACATATCTAAACTATAACAATCTAGAAAGGTTTGATATAAAGGAACAAATATTAAACAGAAGAAATAAGTATCAATGTATTAATAGTACACAAAGATATATTTTAAGGTAAAAATATTTATTAAGAGCAAAGAAGTTCATATCTTAATTGAAAGCCTCAAGTCACAAGAAAGGTTTAACAATTCTAAATTAGTAATCATCTAACAACATGGTATCAAAATAAAAAAATTAAAAATTGACAACCTTCCAAGAAGTTATAGAAAAATCCACATCACAGTGGAAGATTTTAACATCTCTCTGTAATCAATAGAACAAGCAGACAAAAAGTTCAATAAGACAATATTACTTATTACAATTAATTTTTAAACTATACTCAATAAAACATAAATTATATTCTTAGTAAACATATATGAAACATTTTTAATTGACTAAAAGCTAGACCATAGAGCAAGTATCAGTAAATTTTAACAGATTACAATCACACATTGTGTATTCTCTGTCACAAGGCAATCATAGTATAACTCAATAATAAAATGATAACTGGAAATTTTATACATGTTTAGAAATTAAGAAAAATACCTAAAAATAGCATATGAGTCAAAGAATATATCTTAATGGTAATTAGAACATATTTTTAATTGAATGAAAATGAGAATATAACATTTCAAAATTTGTGGCATACAAGCAGAACTTAAGAGAAAAATTTATAACCTTAAATGCAAGTGTTAGAAATGCAGAAAAATAAAAAATTAGCCAAACACCCTCTCAAGGAATTTTTAAAAAGGAATAATATATATTATACTGTTATAAAATAAAGCCAGGAAAGTAGAGGGAAGGTAGAAGTAAGGAAGTAGGAAAGATAAGGGAAGAAATAAATAAAATAGAATACAGACATTTAATGGAGAAGATCAACAAAGTCAAATGTTAGTTCTTCAAAAAGAATAATAAAAATGATAATAGTAATCAAGAAAAAGTGAGAGAAGATGCAAGAAAATATTAAAAGGAATAAAAGAGAGACAGAATCTACAGACATCAAATAGCTAATAAGAAGATATTATAAGCAACTTTATGCCGAAAAGACTTTATATGCATATAAATAGACAAATTTCTAGAAAAACACCTATTAGTAGAAACAGAAAATCTGAATCATTCTATAATTATTTCTAAACCAATCTGGAAATTATAAAACTACCCTCTGTAGGGAGAGAGGGAAGGAAGGAGGGAGGGGGGAAGAGAGGGAAGGAAAGGAGTAGAGAAAAAGAAAAAGAAACTCCAGGCCCTAATGGCTTAATGGGTGAGTTCTACCAAACATTTAAAGAAGTGATTCCAATCTGACACAAATTCTTTCAGAGTATAGAAAAAGAGCTTACATTTTCCAACTAACTTATGAGACTAGCATAACCTCGATACCAAAACTTGACACAAATTCAGGGTTGGGAAAGACTTCTCAACATGACATAAGAAGCATTAACAATAAAGGGAAAGATTAATAAATTTACCTATATTAAAATAAGAAATTCTGTTCTTTAAACACACTATTATGAGAATGAAAAGAGAAGCAGAAAGGGAGAGGAGACATAACTGACAAAGTTATCACATCAAGAATATATTTTAAAAATTGTTTTAATTTTTTAAAAACTATGTATTTAGGAAGGAGGTGGTGGACAGGATAGGAATCATGGGGTCTGCTGGGGAACTGGAAATGCTCTATTTCCTGACCTGGTGGTGGTTATCTGGGAGTTAGCTTATGACTATTTTAAATGTACTTTTGTATATGTGTATTTTCTTTCTTTCATAATTAAAAAGGAAGTTTAAAAAAGAGCAAACAAGAGCCATTTTTAGAAATTCCTGAAAGACATAAAAGCAATAAAATGTGATTGACAGAGAATAATGTCAGAGGAAACCATAGCCCTGAACAAGAACAGACTCAGATTACTATGAGGACAATAATAATCTGCAAAATGTGAGTGGCAACCAAGAATATAAAAAATTTTGAGAAAAAAAGCAACACCATGATTGAGTGGGATCAAATGTGACAGACAAAAACTAGTACCAAGAAAAAGGCATTAAAGAATAAAACAGAAGGAAATATTAAAATAAATACAATTGCTTCAGAGAGAGAGCACATGCATGATATCTAGGAAATTTTAAAAGAAATTTGAAAAACTCAAATCGATATTCTAAATGGCATAATGAATACAGATAAAGAATGAATCAGTGAACTGGATAATCAAAGGAACTCCTGTAGTAATTATTAGGATCTGTATGTCCTCATAGATAATCCTTCCAATACTCTGGTCTCTTGAATCCTCATCCTCCTAAATTCTGATGATATATCAGTTTCTGCTTCTCTATTGAATCATTCCCATGACTGTACAAACAGGCTATAATCTCTCACCCACAAGCCTAGTCTTCCCTTTCAACTACAACCCCATTTCTCTACTCCACTGCACAGCAAAGCACCTAAAAGACACATTGTACCTACTTCCTCCCCTTCCATTCTCTATTGAAATCATTCTAATCATGCTTTCATACTCATCACTCAACTGAAACTGCTCAATTCACAGTCATAATGTTACCAATGATAAATTTTCAGGCTTCGTCCTTTTTAACATATCAGAATTTGACACAGTTGATAGGTGTCTGCTTCTCTGGGAAACCATTTCCTCTTGGTTCTGTTCCTATGTGGTAGGATGACTTTTCTGAGTGTCCTTTCCTGGTTCCTCATGTTCTCCATGCTAAACATTGGAGAGTCCAGAGCTCAGTGTTTGGAACAATTCTCTCTGTACTCACCACCTGGATGACTTCATAGGCAGATAAATGTCTATCTCCAGCTCCAAGTTATCATATGAAATCTAAGCTCCTATATCCTACTGTCCATGACTATACTTAAACGTCTAAGAGGCATCTGAAATGTGACATGTCCAAAATTGACCTCAGTATTTCCTTTCCAACCCTGCTCCTCCCAGTTTTTCTCATTTCAGTAAATGTTAACAATTTTCTCCTATGTAGTTCTTTGTCCTCCATTTGGAGTCAACTTTGAATTTTCCTTTTCACTCATACACCCAACATCTATCCAACAGAATATTCAAAAGTTCTACCATGTAAATACAGCCAGAATCATAACACTTCTCACTGCTCTACCACCATCCTCCTAGTCCAAACTACAAACACCTCTCTTCTGAACTCCTGCAATAGGTCCCTAATAGGTTCCCTGCTTCTACACTTGCCTCCATAAAGTCTGCTCTCAACGGAGTAGCCAGAATGATCCCTATAAAATGTAACTCAGATCACGTCACTCCTCTGTTCAAAACTATTCGATGGTTTCCCATAGAGCTGTATAATAACCAAAATTCTTCCATGGCCTATATGATCTGCCCTTTCCACCATCAGTGCTCCTTCTGCCACCTCTTCAATGTCACACCCATTCACTCTCCTGAATTACTCACTCCATTCAGTCAAATCAGCCTCCATGCAGTTCCTCAAACACCCCTAAGCTTACCTTTGCCTTGGGGCTGTTATTTTGGCTGTTGTCTCTGGCTTGAGCATGCTATTCCTACATATACAACTTCCTCTTCCAAGTCATTCAGATCTCTGCTCAATTGTCACCCCAACAGAGATGCCATAAATGATAACCTTCTTCATAGCACTTCACTACCACCTGAAACATATTTACATATTTACTGTATCTGTCCCTCATACTAGAAGGTAAGCTCCATGAGAGTAGTAACTTTGTTTTTCACCACTTGCATCTCCAGCCCCTAGAACAATGGCTAGCACATAGTGGGTGATAAGCCTAATTTTATTTGATGAATGAACAATGAAGAAATGCAGTGAAAAAAGACACAAGCCCATGAAGTGCCCAGCAGAACGAAAGAGAAACCTTACAGTGTCTGACTACTTCCCATAGCCCTGGATGCTGCCTGGAAAATAATTAGAAAAAGAGAATTTTATACCACGTTAAATTAGAATATAACAGGAAGGACAAAATAAAAACATATCCTTGAATGAAAGGACTCTGAAACTTTACCACTTATAGATATTTCCTGAAAAAAATAATCAAAAATCTATTGAGCAAAACAAAAATGATTAGAAGAAAAGGAATGATGTAAGATAAAGTGGTAAGAAAACAAATCAGTAAAATGTACAGCTAAATATGAGTAACTATTGCTGCACAAAGCGAAAAATAAAATTTATCTGGGTTTAACAAACTCAGTTTGCCAGACTGCAGGCAGACACAGGAAGGAGTGAAGTGAAATATTTTTAAAGTCCTTTTCCTTCATGGAAGAACAATATAGATTCTGAATAACTCTTGCCATTCATAAGAAATGTGTTTAAGTATGGGTTAATTTTTTTTTAATGATTATGAAAAAAGAGAGTCAGACTATATTATATCCAAATCACTCAATGAAAAAAATGAACCAAAAAGAAAAATTAAATAAAAGGATAAAATGAAACAAAAGGTGGAGTCAATTTAAAAAAGATTAAATAAATGGCAGAATAAAACAAAAAAATCAGAAATCAAAATATATATAAATGGGCAAATTTTATTTTTAAAAAATTATTGGAAACATGCCACAGAATATTATGGTTACAATAACAAAAAAGGATAAAAATTAAATGAAAAAAATCAAGATGCAGAGCAATATAAATTATATGATTCCACATATGTAAAAGCATTAACTTGCATATGCCTGCATCACACAAATGTAAATAAAAAATATCTGAATGTGTGCACACATTGTATTTAACAATGGTTAGCCTCAGGTTGAAGAGAACTGGGGAAGGACAACATTAAAGATTGGGGGATACTCTTTATCACCATACATTTCTATTGTTTGATTTTTTATTATAAGAAATCATTCACATGCTACTCATGAAATTTCTTAAGTAATTTTAATAGGCTTTGCCACTCTGAAATTAGCACAGATAGTTATATTGGTAAAGAAAATAAAAACAAAGAAAACCTAGAGAACTTAACAAAAGACAGAGCAGAAAGAAAAAAATTTAAAGACAGAAACCACAAAATAAAATAAAATTCTCAACACAATTAGCAGTTAGGAAAATGTGATCAAAACCATAATGAGATATTACTTCACACCCACGAGAATGGCTGTTATTTTTAATAAAAACAAAAGAACAAGGGTTGGTGAGGATGCAGAGAAATAGGGACCCAGTACATTGGTGGTTGACTATAAATCATGCAGTTGCTATGGAAAACAGTTTGATAGTTCCTCAGAAAGTTAAATATAGAATTACCATATGACCCAGCAATTCCACTTCTAGATATATACCCAAAATAACTGAAAGAAAAGACCCAAACATATTTTTCTACCGAAGTTCATAGCAGCATTATTCACAACAGGCAAAAGGTGAAAACAATCTATGACAATCAACAGATGGATAGACAAAACATAGTGTGTACACACAATAGAATATTATTCAGCCATACAAAGGAATGAAGCTCTGATTCAGACCACAACATGAATGAACCCTGAAGACATAGTGTTGAGTGAAATAAGCCAGACATAAAAAGTAAACTACTGTTTAATTCCACTTATTTGAAATATCCCAAATACACAAATTCATAGACACAGAAAGTAGATTACAGGTTATCAGGGGTGGAGAATGAGGAATTACTGCTTAATGGATACAGAGATTCTGTTTGGAGTGATGAAAAAGTTTTGATAATGGTGGTGATGGTAGCACAACATTGTGAATGGAATTAATGCCACTGAATTTTATACTTGAATATGGTTAAAATATGCAACTTCATGTATATATATATCTCCACACTAAAAATTTTGATAAAACTAAATGTAATAACTATTCCTAGTAAGACCAAAGCAAACATATGCCATTGATAAGGCACATCTAAAACCAAAACAAACAAGACCATCAAATAAAGGTTTAAAATAAAAATATCACTGAACACAAACAAAAAAGAACACAGGCTGGCCATATGAGAGAGAGGAGAATTCAGGCATTAAATATATTCGGGAGGGTCATTTAAAATTAATGACACAAAATCTGTTACAAAAATAAAACATTGCTAAACTCACAATAAAGATAAAATAGCTTCTAATCACAAAGTAAAAACTGTTAAACATGGAGAAATAGACAAATCATAATTGCATTGAAAAACCCCAATTTAGCATAGTCTTTTTTAAATAAAATAATAAAATACAAGAAACATGGCACAGAAAAAGGATAATAATATAACAATATTATAGCTATTATTAAATGAACCATTATTAATTATCAGGCAATATCCTATCCATATAGTCTTTCATTAAATATTCAGAACACCCACTTTACATACAAGAAAACAGACTTTGAGAATTTAAGACACTAATACAGGTAAGTGGAATTCAAATCCAGGAGTCTGATTCCGAAGTATGTGTTCTGCTTAGCCCTGTCACAAAGTGAAAATGGTAACTACATATAATTATCACAGGATTAATAGACACACAGTGGAATATATAGGACATCACAAAGCAAATATCAACTGGTATTCTAAAGAACATATTTTCTATGATAATAAGGTAAAATCAGAAATTAAGAACAAAATTTAAACAAAATAACTACAAGTTAAATGAGAGAATAAAAACATTTTCCTACATACGTAACATATCAAAAGGAAATGGGGGGGAGAAAAAAAAAAGAAAATGAGGGGAGTGTATGTAGCTCAAGTGGTTGAGCACCTGCTTCCCATGTATGAGGTCCTGGGTTCAATCCCCAGTATCTCCTTCAAAAAAAAAAAAAAAGAGGAAATGATAATTCCAATAAAAGTTATTTAGGAAATAAAGTTAAAGACACCATAAATATTTATTAAATAAGGTCAATGTATTACACAGAAGAAAATTCATAAATTACTCATTTAACTTAAAAAAGAAGATGGAGAAATTAAATTTTCAACTCAAGAAAATAGAAAAAATGTCAGTGTTCTATGGAAAGAAGGAGGAAGTCAATAACCAAATAAAGACAGAAATAATTCAAATATCAGAGGTCAAAAATTGAATTAATAATTAATCCAAAAGTTTTTTGTTTTTGTTTTTGTTTTTAGTGAAATGAAGCATGACTTCTGGATAGGTTAACCAGGTGGGTAGATTGAATTCATATATTTTACTTGCTTATTAGCCTATGATATTTAACAGCTAGAGGATACTATATTATAAATCTTGCAAAAAAGAAAAAGAATGCTTCTGTACTAGTATGACTATAGTAGTTTGTCAAGCACAAAGATTAAATTTGCTTCCCTAACTAAAAAGATTTTTTTAAAGATTACACTTTTAAAAGAAAATGAGAATAGCATAAGGATTACTTAAACAAGCCCAAGTTGCTTTATACCTTGAAACCTCAGTCAAATAATATTCTTCTTACTGGTTAAAGTAGCATGGATTAGTACAATTTTTAGAAATATATATAATGTTCTAATATGTACATGTATACATATAATAATATACATGTGTATGTTGTGTACACATATATATAAATATATATAATTTCTATAAGGCCATCCAGTCATTCCTCATGATAGCAATTTAGTTGACTGACAATTTACATAACTGTCCAATAAAACTCAATATCATAATCAATTCTACAATTTGATTATTAAACAACAATAACAGTATATTACCTCATATTTTGGATATAAAGTTTCCTTCATGACAGATACTGGAACAGAGAATTTGGGTGCAGTTGGATTCCAAAACAACTTCGTAAGTCCTGGATAAAAAGATACCTTTGAAAATAACATAAAAAGATATTAGAACCGGTAACAAATAGATCCCAGAGGTGAAAACCCAAACTCCTGTCAAAATTGTTTCTTGTTGATAAGAAAGAGACTGACTGGTTCCAAAGCATCTGGAATTCTGAGAAAGACAACTCGTCATACCCATCATGTTGACAGAATTGTAAAGTTGGCAATACCAAGTGAAATCAAGGATGTGAGGAAATCAACAGAACCACACCACAAGACAAATTGGCCATTTCTAGTGAAACAGAAAATGTGCATGCCATATGACCCAGCAATTTCACTTGCTACTATATATCCTAGGGAAATTCTTATGCACATGCATGAAGAGATATGTACAAGAAGGTTCAGGCAGCATATGAAATAGCAAAAAACAAAGCCCAACCTAAATATCCATTAATAGGTAAACAGACAAATCAAATGTGGCATAGCCATATAACTAAACACTACAAAGTTGCTAAAACACAAGAATTATGACTCGCATATGGATCTTAGAAACAGTACTGAGAGTAAAATAAGCAAGTTTTAGAAAGATGCATGCAAAATGGTTTCATTTATATGTCTATGCATCTAGACCATACAAAACTATACCATTTAATGTTCAGGGTCACAAACACATCTATTAAAGTATAAAATCATGAATTGGAAAAACCAGTCATGACAGTAACTACCCCTATGTAGGGAAGAAGAGAAACAGAATTCAGAAGTACAAGAGGTATAATTTAATGAATTTTAAGATTTCTCTTATTTTAAAAAATATGAAACAAGTATGACAAAATGTTAAAATTTACAAATTCTTGATCACATATACCCAGGTGTTTGTTAATTTGGTTTCTGTTCTTCTGTGACTCTTTAAAATTTTTCCAAATAATTATTAATCAGGCATAGGAGTTTTTTAAGGAGGTGACTATTCTATAATTTGTCAGTACATGAAATTATGTATTTGTCAAAGCCCATTGAACTTCACAGGACAAAGAATGAACTTTGAATGTACAGAAATTTTTAAAATCATTTAGGAGGTCAGGAATAATGCAAAGATGAAATATAGAAGGTAACAAAGCAAACTAACTGTATTACAAATATATGAAATAACCTCACTGAAGTGGGTGGGGAAAAAGATGCTCACCATAACTCTGGAAATGAGTGAAGCCTACAAAACTACAGGCAAAAGAAACTGTACTTAGCTTTATTTGTTAAAGTTATATCTCAAGAAGGTATGGGTTAATTCTGATACTTCTGTATGTATACTGGAATTTTAAAATTAAGCAAATGGATGAAGGATGGCAGAAGCCAGCTTTCTCACTGCTTAAGGAAAAGTAAGCAGAAGAAACTAAAATGATCCATGTAATGTGCTAATGGATTAGAACTGGTACATCAACTCAGTATGATCTCATGCTTAGCTTAATATATTTATATTTTTATTTTTATTTGTGTTCACACACATAAAGATGGTTACACACGGAAACATTATAAAAATGCAAATATACACAGGTTAGTAATACATTGCCTTGCTCTGTTAGCTGAGAGGACCTAGAAGCAACAACATCCCAGTAGCAATGAGCACACCTATTGTCCGAATCTTGGTTTCTAATCTCATTTTCCTATAAATGAAATTGGGTTCTTTGTAGAAATGGCTGATTTTAGGACTGGGGCAGGAAATATACAAGATGAGTCTGGAATATTTCATAGTGCCATAAATTAAGTAAATGTTCAAAAAACACTCACAATGTTGGGGCTATGTCAAAAGGGACACAAGAGCCAACTGAAATAGCTCTTAATGGCCAAAGCTGAAACAATTTGAGCAAAAGAACATATATAAAGTAGGATTAGATTATAACCCAAAATATTAATATAAAATAAACATCTATGAGCCCATTCTGATATGAATAAATAAATGGAGAATAGACAAATCTCCTACGCAGAACTCTAACTATTATAAATACTCTGCCTGTACAGAGCATAATTCCTCAAGTGGACCGTGCATAGTGAACTCCTTCTAAGTGTGCAGTATGGAAAAGAGAGATAAAAAGAGTAACTTTACATGGAGACACCTGGCAAGCACCCCCTCAGCAGGTTGAGCAAAGTAAATAACAATCATAAATCACGTTGATGGTATGTACCCTTGGAATGATGTGATAAAATGGTACTTAATCTCACTGGTCTTCCCCCAAAATCACACAACCCAGTCTCATCTTCAGAAAAACATCAGGCAAATCCCAACTGAGGAACATTCTACCAAATACCCAACCATTACTCCCGAAAACTTTCAAGGTCCTCAAAAACAAGGAAAGTCAGAAACTCATAACCATGAGGATTCTGTCCTGGATGGGACCCTAGAACAAAAAAAAGACAGGTAAAAACTGAGGAAATCTGAATATAGACTTCAGTTAATAATGTATCTATAATTTTAACAAATGTTCCACATTATTCTAAGATATTTTCATTTCCTAGAGCTGCTGCAATAAATCATCACAAACTAGATGGCTTAAAACAGCATAAATTCATCCTATCACAGTTCTGGAGGCCAGAAGTCTGAAATTAAGTGTTAGTAGGGTTGGTTCCTTTTGGACACCCTCAGAAAGAATTAGTTCAATGCCTGTCTCCTGGATTCCAGGGGGCTCCAGGCAATCTCTGCCATTCCTTGGCTCATGACAGCATAAGCCCAATATCTGCCTCCATCTTCACACGGCTTTCCCCTCTGTCTCTCTCATTTTAAAGGCCCACCCTCGATCCAGAATGATCTCAACCCAAGATCCTTAATTACATCTGCAAAACTTTATTTCCAAATAAGATCACATTCACAGGCACAGGGGTTAGGACTTGGCCATATTTTTGGGGGTTCACTATTCAACTCACTACAGATGTTAATAATAGGGGAAACTGGGTGTGAGGTATATGGGAATTCTTTATACTGTATTTGCAGTTTCTCTGTAAAGTTTATTATGCAAAAATAATAATAAAGCAAACAAAGAAAAAGTAATTAAAAATAGTTGGGAGGGAAAAATATTAATCCTGCATTCATGATAAGAAATTGAAGAAAACATAGTTAAATTTCAAAATAATAGGTATTGGAATCCATGGTATTATTGATAAAGTTTCCTTTAATGTTTTCATTGACTTTCAGTGATATTTAATTGGACTATGTGTTTTTCCCAAAATGATTCACCATTGAAACAAGCTCAAATGATTTTAAAGCATCAACTTGCAAACATCACTCTTAGAATCACTACGAACCCTTACAGTGACATCTCCTGGAATGTGGATGTTACACAGACTATCTATATTAATACAAAAAGGTTCACATTAGTAAATAAAGATTCACAATTGTAGAATGTCATTGAATCTTGAGGACTTTTATTTCTAGCCAGAGATATACTTCAATCTTCCCGTACATTTGATCACGTTTCTCATCTACTAACAGTATTTAAGGAAAGGCTGATTTCCCAGTGGCCAGTTTTATTTGTCCAAAGTAGGAATTTAAAATTAAGTTTTCAGTCTCACACATCCTCTGTCTTGCTGGCATATACTGCATCACTTTATGCCAAATAGACCTAGAGCCTTGCTAAAAGATGAATAAACTCTTCCAAAATCACATGGCAATTCTTCTTCCAAAGATCACCTAGAAATTAAGAGGATTTCAGGTTTTCAAATGATACTTCACATAAAATACTATACTTCCTCTCTTATAGTAGACAGACTTCCAAGTCTTTAAGCATCCAGAACAAAATCATCTCACTAGAAGTTAGCAAAATACAAGCCTCAGGGTTGGAGGGGCCAGGGGAACTGTCACTAAATGGCTGAACTTTGCACTCAAGGTAAAGCACAGATGTACTTTCAGAAGAAAATTTATCGAAGTAAAACAATGAAAAAATACATCACAGCAAACTGGCTCCTCAAGCAATGCTCAGTTCTTTTTAAGAGGAGATCTAGGAAAATGATTAGAAATTGAAAAGTTTGCTAGACACTAGAAGCTGACAGGAGAGTAGAGTTTACACAGGAAGCTGAATCTAACTATAAAGCAATCGGAGTTAATTTTGTGCAACATCACCTCTATAGCCCCTAGGGCTATTCCCTATGCAAGTATGTTCCAAAAGGATGTAGGTGACAACACAATACAGTAACTCATGTTCATACCGATGACCCAGAATCAGAATATTCTCTTCACTAACCAAGAGACATGCAAAATTTGTTTCAGGGTTTAAATAGGGTGTCGTATAAATGAAACACAAGGAAGGACAATGACTTTCAAAATGTGGTCTGGGGCCCTGGAGACCCCAAAACATTTTCAAGGCATCTGTGGCTTTAAAATTATTTCCATAATTATTTGCTTTATTCACTGTGTTGACATTTATACTGATGGTGGGGGAAAAGGTGGGTAAAGCTGATGGTGCCAACTTAGCATGAATCAAGGCAGTCATGCCTTGAAAATGCTCATGAGGAAACAGGAAAAACGTTAATTTATTAAATCTCAACCTTTAAGTTCAAGTTGTGACTAAATGGAAGTACACATGAAGCACATCTGTGGCCATGGTGATGTATATTGGTTGTTTTGAGGAAAAGCACATGTGCTATTGTTTGTGTTGTGAACTGAATTAGCCATGATTTCTTTTGGAGAGAATGAACATCAAACAATGGTTATTCACATTGGATATGTGGCAAGCATTTTCTTGAAAATAAATAAAGCATATCTATCTGTTCAAATAAAACAACTGAGAGTAGTTGGGCCAATGAAAGAATTTGAACAAAAATAAGATTTTTGGAAAAATTGTGTCTGTCATCATGAGCTGCCCAGATTTCTAATACTTTAGGAGAATTTTCTGATAATACTAAAAATATGATATTTTAACATTGTATATATAGTGAAATGTGTTAATATTTGAAGATTGTTTTAGTTTGTTAAAAGCTGCTGGGGACAGTATACCAGAAATGGGTTGGCTTTTACAATAGGGATTTATTAGTTTAAAAGCTTATAGTTCTGAGGCCCTCAGAGTGTCCAAATCAATGCATCACCAGGAGAGCCCTTTCTCCCCAAGCTGCAGCTGTGGACATTCAGGCACATAGTATTGTCTACTCGTCTCTTCCTTCTCCTCCAAGTCTCACTGCTTTCAGCTTTTGGCTAAAGTGGCTTCCTCTCGGCTTCTGTGTTCTGTTGAGTTTGGCTTCTGATTCCCAGGACTTATGTCTCAGCTTCTGGGTTCCTCACTATCTCTGCAGCTTTTTCCTATCTTTGTAGCTTTCTATTCCTCCATTTAGAAAGGACTCCAGTAAGAGGTTTAAGACCTGCCCTGGGGAAGCAGACTTGGCCCAGTGGTTGGGGCGTCCGTCTACCACATGGGAGGTCCGCAGTTCAAACCTCGGGCCTCCCTGACCCGTGTGCAGCTGGCCCAAGCGCAGTGCTGATGTGCACAAGGAGTGCCCTGCCATGCAGGTGTGTCCCCACATAGGGGAGCCCCACGTGCAAGGAGTGCGCCACATAAGGAGAGCCGCCCAGCATGAAAGAAAGTTCAGCCTACCCAAGAATGGCGCTGCACACAGGGAGAGCTGACACAGCAAGATGACGCAACAAAAAGAAACACAGATTCCCATGCCGCTGACAACAACAGAAGCGGACAAAGAACACGCAGCAAATGGGTACAGAGAACAGACAACTGGGGGGGGGGGTGGAGGAAGGGGAGAGAAATAAATAAAAATAAATCTTAAAAAAAAAAAAAGACCCACCCTTGTTCATGCAATTTAATCAATAGACCTTAACTGAGTTGATTTAATCAAAAGGTCTCATCTACAATAGCTCTACACACATAATCCATAGGAATGGATTAACCCTAAGGCAAGATTATCTGGGGTCCACAAAAGTTTCAAACTGACACATTCCACCCTGGGGACCCCAAAAATACATGTTCTTTCCATATGCAATATGGAATATTGCATATTTCAAAAAGCCTTAAATCATTTCAGTAACAATATTAAATGCATTTCTTATCAAAATCAGTTACAGCTTTGTCTGGCTTTGAGCAAATTCTCCTCTGGCTGTGGAGCCATGAAATTTACAAAACAAGTTATCTACTTCCAATATACAAAGGAGGGGTAGTCACGGGATAAATGTTCCCATTGCCATAGGGAGAAATTGGAAGGAAGACAAGAGTCTCAAACAGTTCCAAAAACCTGCAGAGCATCCTCCATTAGATCTCAAGGTCTGAGAGTCATCTATAGAATGACATCTTGTCCTCAGGGCCCAGTGGAGTGGTAGCCCCACCGTTTCCAATGGCTTTCCCAGCAGCTATGTTCTTGGGCACAGCCTCATCTAGCACCTGGGTGGCAGCCGAGCTTCAGGCCTCACCCTGAGAACATAGAGGTGACACCAGACTCTCCCCAATCTCCAGGTCACAGGTTCAAATCCCGCAGAACAGTGGGGTGGGGCCAAACTCTCCCCAGTCCCCAGGAATGTTCTCCACCTTCTCAGAAGCCTTCTGCAGCAACACTCTCCCTGAACAATGGGACAGAGGCCCACTCTCTCCAAGCTCCAGGGCTATACTCACCCTTTCCACAAAAATGGGTGGGTTCACTCTCAGAGCCAGAGAAGATGTCTTCAGGCCAAACCTCAACTTCCATGTACTTCCTTTGAAGCCCTTTTTCCTTCAATCTGTCCCTTTCCATCCCTTTCATTACAGACTGGCAATGGTCCTGTTCATATCGATCTCACGCACACACAAAAAAAACTTGGTTTCATATGCAGGAAATGGGCCCAAGCTTTCAGATAGTAGGACTCTCCACAGATCCCTCCTGGATAAATGCATTTCCAGTCCTGACTTACAGTGAAACGACTGGCTGATTCCAAGTTCAATTAAATCCTCATATGGGGAATTATTCTCTGGGGATTTGTTTTCTAGAAGCTCAGAAACCAACAATTTTCTAGAAACCAACAATTGTGGTTTCTTTGTCCCCAGAAATTCAGTTCTCAGCTTATCCCTTCCCTCTCTCATTTTACTATAAGCTTCAAGGAGAAGTCAGGCAGCACTTTTCCGTGTAATTTAGAAATCTCCTCAGCTAAGTATTCAAGCTTGTCATTTTCAAATTCTGCCTTCCATCCAACATGAGAACACAATTTTACCAAGTTCTCTGCCATGTTAAAACAAGGATCACCTTTCTTTCAGTTTGCAATGACACATTCATTGTTTCTGCCTAAGACTTCATCAGAAGTATCTTTAGCGTCCACATGTCTACCAACAGTATATGCAAAGCAATCTAGCATCAAGCATCTAGCATCAAAGCAATCTAGCATCAAGATCAAACATCTCACAATTTTTTCCAAAATCTACCTCCTACCCATTTATAATATTTTTCCAACATTTTTGGTATTTACATAGCAGCACACACCCTACTCTTCTGGTACCATATTTCTATTTTAGTTTGCTAAAATCTGCTGGGAGCAATATGCCAGAAATGGTTTGGCTTTCACAATGGGGATTTATTAGGTTAAAAGATTACCGTTATGAGGCCATGAAAGTGTCCATATCAAGAACATTTCTATCACCACAAGGATCCCTCATGTTGTCCTTTTATAGCCATACCCATTTTCCTTCCCATATCCCCATCCCCAACAGATACTGCAACCACTAATCTGTTCTTTTTCTATAGTGATGTCATTTCAAGAATGTTATATAATGAAATTATATAATACGTAATCTTTAGAATTGGATTTTCAGCCTTATTCCCTGAAGATTTCTTCATGTAGTTGGGGCTTTTATGAATAGAACTGCTGGAAATATTTGTGTACAAGTGATTGTGTGATCATAAATTCTCATTTCTATGAGATAAATGCTGAGGAACACAATTGTTAGGTCCTACAGTAGTTGCATGTTTAGCTTTATAAGAAATTGGTTGAGAGTATAATGCTGAGAAAACCTTTTCAAAATATAATTAGGAAAGTTACCTGTCTAAGATACTCAAAGGAGATAATCTGACACAGGACAGACTCCTAGGGAATATATGAATGCTCATTTTGCCAGAGAGGGTTATACCATTGGATAGAGACCAATATAATGAGAGTGAAGGTAGACCCACATCCTGG